>NW_006408551.1:3022117-3023289 GCF_000296735.1 Chrysochloris asiatica | reverse complement strand
TTTCTTTTTTTTTTTTTTTTTTGTAAAATGAGTATTCATGTCCTTCACTTATTTTCCTATTGGGTAATTTGAATGCCTTGTTTTGCTCAAGAGTTATATCTGTACCTAGGAGCCCTCAGATTCTTAGGCCACTTTGCAATGATAGTTAGTAAAATGAGGTTATGTTTGTGTGTGCATGTACTTAAGCAAGGTATTTATAAGTAGAAAAGATTTTTCTGGGCTACATTGTTAATATTACAATTCTAAAATATCTGTTTATTTTGTAGATCTCATTATTTGATTTATAAAATTAGCAAATTTTATCAGTTACTTTTAAAGGGGAATTTTATCAGTATTGGATTCTGTTCCATAATTTTTTTTTTTAATTTTGCACTGTATTTATAAATTTAACATATTATATTTTCTTTTATCTAGAAAGTCCATCTATTGTGTCACAGATAAATCTAAAAAAACTGTAAATGAAACAACACAACATATAAATATTAGAAGCCAAGTTACCTTAAATTTTCTAATGCATTTATAAATTAACACAATTTCCTTAAAAGTCACAAGTTAATCAAATATTCATTATACTTTTTGAAACTAGAATTATAAGCCTAATCTGTTGGATAGCCTATTATACTAACTTGTTTTTATTATGATAGAAACATACATAACAAAATATATGTCCTATCAAGACTTTCTACATATACAATTCAATGACTTTTTAAATATTTTTTAAGTTATGTACCCATTATTTCTTTTAAAACTTTTTATTGATAATTAAATGAAGGTTTAAAGAGCAGATCATTAGTTTTATATGCAACAAATCATAAACTGTGCTTCATTACAATGATTAGAATCCTCTCTATAAACAAACAGTTAACAGTATTTACTTCTATTCACTTACTATTGCATTCTTCCCTGTGTCTTCTGCTACTTTCATGTTTCCTTTGCTAACCCCCCTCTTGTATATGATCTTGTAGATCACCCATGTTAGCATGTGTCTACCTTCTAGTCTGAATAATTTTCCCTCCCTCCTCACTCCCTATAACCATCGTAGATTGTTTCTTTTATCAAGAAAATCTTTTCTTAACATTTTACAACATTGGTCTCATACAATATTTGTCTTTTTATGATTGACTAATTTCACTCAGCATAATTTCCTCCAGGTTCATCCAACTACAGCAGAC
>NW_006408551.1:3013619-3018632 GCF_000296735.1 Chrysochloris asiatica | reverse complement strand
AAAAAAAAAAAAAAAAAAAAGGAAGAGAGCAAGATCTGGTCCTGTTATGTGCCAGCCAAAACCAACATACTAGTTCTTATGTGCCTAATACCATTCCAATCTCACAGGAAATCATAAGTAAGTATGTGTGTGTGTGTGTGTGTGTGTGTGTGTGGCAGTATAGGATAAGCACTTTACCTCGAGGTCAGTTTGAACCACAAGGTTCACAGAAAGTAAAGGGTGAAAAACTCTGTTGCTGTTTTGTTGACTCTATCTTAAGGCAACCCCATGTTTTAGAGAGTAGAAATATTCCATAGGGTTTTCATTGCTGTAATCCATTTCATGAGGCCTTTCTTCTGAAGTGCAGGGAGATAAGACACATTGAGGGAGGAGGATAAAGTGCTAACTACCAGAACTGGAATTAAATATGAAAGGAATTACAAAAAGAATGTAGCTATAGTCATTAAAGGAGTCCTGATGTGGCACTGCGGGTTAATGAACTGGACAGCAGCAAGGTGGCTTTGAACTGCAAGGTCGGAAGTTCAAGCTCACCAGCCTCTCCTCGGAAATCCTATACATGGTTGCTGTGAGTTGGAACGGACTCAACAGCACATAATAACAACACAGTCATTAAGGACGGCTACATGGAAAGGGTAATTTTAAAGGACAGGCTCAGAGTCAAAAAGGAGGAAGGACATTAAACAGTGACCATGGGAAACTCCCCACATCACCAAACTCCCAGCACACCAGGAGTTAGCTACTGGAGTGTATAGTTTCTTCCTAAAATTCTGGAAAGGTGGAGCTTCTTCAAACTTTTATTAGCATGCAGATTTGTATCAGTAAGAGTCAAGCTATTGTTCATTTTAGTTACATTCTTACAGAATTGTTCAACTTGGACATTTTGCAGGAAGCACAGTGCCTGACATCTAAAGGATTTGTAGGTGTCTATGGAAATGTTTGGATTCCTGGTATGGTGCTGCGGGCTTATGCACTGGACTGCAAAGTCAATGGTTCAAGCCCACCAGCCACTACTCAGCAACCCTATACAGGGTCACTATGAGTCGTAACCAACCTGACGGCTCTTAACAACTACAATGGAAATGCTCAAGACATGAAAAAGTCTTTATGCACCAGAGTAAGAAAATAAAGTGGCAAAACATGTGTCAAAATAAAATTACAAAATGTATGTCAACCTCATTAGTAACTATTTAAAGCTGTGTAAACAATGTGGGGGTTAGTTTCTCACATCAAAAGATGCAAAAAATGCTTTTGCATTTATAATAATGTCTATGGGAGTCACAGCCAATCAGAAATTAAAATGAATTAGGAGTCCCGGTGTCCACTGTAGGATAGGTGCTGAGCTATTAACCTCAAGGCTGGCACTTCAAACCCACCAGCCAATCCTAGGACACCCCATACAGGGTTGCCATAAGTCAGAACCAACTCAACTGCACTTAACAACATGAGTAGCTGTGATGGTTAGATTTATTTTTAGTTGAATATTTCACTGAAACTTTATTTTCAATGTATTAGAGCTTTAATTCTGAACACTTGGTTTGTGCAAGGCAACATTTCAACAGCATCTAACAACAGCAATGGTGTGGTGGCTGTGTAAGGCAACACTGGACTGAAAACCACAAGATCAGTGGCTCGAGCCCACCAGCCGCTCCACAGGAGAAAGATTAGGCTTTCTGCTCCTGCAAAGATTTAAAGCCTGGGAACCTCTGTAAAAGAATGCTACGATTCGGAACCAACTGAATGGCAACTTAACCAACTTAACAATAATGGCTTACAGTGGAAGCCCTAAATCTATTTTGAACTTTAATATAAATTCAACCTCCACTGAGTTCTCTCTGGCCACAAACTGGCACTGTAAAAAAAACCTCAGGCAGAGTCCATTTGAAAAGGGATGACTACCAAGGACCATAGACTCAGGTTCCACCAGTCTCTATTTGACCAATAAGTCTCATCTTTTTTATGATTTTAAGTTTTGTTCCACATTTTCTTCAACTTTATCCAGGACTTTCTAATGTGGTCCCTTTCAGAGTAGTTGGTAGAGGTAGCAAGGAGGCATCTGTTTCATTTTTCCTGGTTCAGGGTCAAGGAGACTGATGTTTCCATGGTCCATTAGTCAGCCCACTGTTTCCAAATGACTTCAATGTTTATCACTCTTCTTTCTGCCAGACAGACAGAGACCAATAGTCGCACCTTAAATGGCCATTCATGAGCTTTTAAGATGCCAGTCCCTACTCACCAAAGTAGGATGTAGAACATAGTCTTTAGGTCTGGAGCCAAATTCACCCCCATGGCTCAATTTTCAGTCAAGCAACAAATATGTATATAGGGTATGGGGGAGGTGGACAACAACAACAGTGAGGTATGCACACCACAGAATGGTCAACTACTCAAGAGCAAAAGGGCAGCATTTACCCAAAGACAAAATTCAGAAGGCTTGGGAAAGAAGGAGGAATAGAAACAAGAAATGCAGTAAGGAAGTCAAATAAGTGATGTTACATTGAGAAGAGTGCAATCTGAGACAAAAAAAAAAAGTATATGATTTGTTGAATGTAAAACTGATGATCTGCTCTGTAGACCTTCAAATTTTTTTAATTAAAAAAAAAGTGTATTGCTACCACTTCCCTAGCCAGACAAGGGAGAGGAGATTTGCCTGGGGAACCTCTGGGTGCCAGGGTCACATGATCATGAGTCATAACCCAACCAAGGTAGCCAGAGGGCTCCAGAACCAATCTTTGTGAACTTTTCTAACCTGCAATGTATGTATTCTAATCATGGTCCCTTTTAGACTTCCATAGTCCAGCCTATGGCCATGATGAGTTCATCTGCTGTCAATCATGATTTTGTGATGAATTCCTTTGTTTTCTGTGCTCTATAATGTAGTCATATGGATACGAATCCTTTGGACACCATTATGGCCTCAAGCTGATGGTCTTCCACTTCCAAATGATTTGTCTTTGTCTTGTTTAAGACTTAATAACAGGTCTTTCTAAAACATATTTGAATTGGGGGTCTTCTCTCCCCTAGAACATTAACTAAAGAAAAAAATGTTTCTACCTTGAATGTGAATACATTGCTACATATTTAATCTGATGTGTGGTGTGAGGGCTCCACAGAAAGCCCGCAGGATAATTCAGGCTAAAACAACAGAATAGTTCATCCTTTTCTTTTTGTCTCAATAATTTCTAAAATAAATATGAAACTCCAAAAAAAAAAAAAGTCTTTAACCAGTTTTCTTGTCATGAATTTAAATTAAAAAATGGTGCTGGTCTCATAAATTGTAATAAAAAATTTTTTTAAAATATTCTGTGCCAATGAAAGGAAGACATTTAACTTGCCCAAAATAAAAAGGGAAAATTATTTATGCAAAAATTATGATGAAATGTTGTCTTCCTCCAGTAGTGCAGGAACTGGAGACATTGGGAATGGAAGTATCACAGAGTTGGGCAGAGAACATTAATTTTCCATGTCCTTTTCTGAACTGGAAGTGGGAGGGATAAAATTAGAAAGGAAAATGCAAGGTAACTAGAGAGTAAATTACTAAGACAGTAGTTGTTGCTTCAGCAGATGGCACAGCACAACATTCATAGATGGGCAGGTAGCAGGCCTTTTTCCTGTGTCCTCTTCTGGCCCTTCACTGAAGCCTCTCTTTTTCAGTGATGTCCTCTCCTTTACACTTTGGGCTCTTGTCCAGAGTGCATTTACACCTCAACCAGATTGGTACAAGACAGAGAGAGAATAAACAACTACAATTACTAGTCTACAGGATGCTCAACTGTAGCAGACCCTGGTGGATGACTCCCTCCCTGTAGGCCCCAAATGAAAGGAAGATCTGATATACTTTGGAATTTGATTTACTTTGGAATGTCTTCTAGAAAACTTGAAAACCTGTCTGCTCACTGTTGGGAGCAATTTGAGCTGAAGGTTTCAGACTTTGGGGTAGTTTAAACAAAGGATTGCAACTGAACACTTATGGTCCAGTAAATCAGGCTGCTCCCAGGTCAACTTGCCCCCCTGAGGAACTTTCAGGGCTGCCTCAGGGGACAGGGAACTTGCAAGGTTTTTTCCTGTATGACCTTCAGTTCAAGTCTGCAAAAACATCTAGTTGCCCTATCTCTGTCTCCTTAGCAACCACAAGTTACATTCTTCTGATAAAGTCCCACTTACTGCATGCATCAATAACACCAGATGTTTTTGCACTCTTTTCCCTGCCCCCAGCACCTCCTTTGATATGTATATATAATAAACCTGCTGAATCTAGGTCTGAATCACAGTATCTCCATCAGATTGCTGTGTCCCAACTGGTCCCAACTTTACTGTTTTCATTTTGTGTCTTATGTCTTCCTTTTTTCTAATCTCCCATTACCCCTACTCAGGTTTAATCTCTCTGTGTGGGTCACATAGCATAGCCATTGTCAGAGGTGACAGCTCCCTTACCAGGGTTCAGTGAGTCCTCTCTGCTACTTCCCTAAGCTTCCTCAGGAACTCTTGACAAGGCCTGATAAGAAAATACAACTACCTGAAAACCTGTTCAGGGTTTAGTGATCAGAGTTCATGTATAACTTGACCTCATCTGTGTTTCTAAAAGGTGCCTGATCATAAACTTTAACCTGTGGACATTTAACTGAGCAATAAAGATATTCCCAGGCCACTTCTTGATGCAATCGACCTTTCTGATTCTGATAAGTTTGGGAAAGATGGATTTATGCTGCTACCAGGGGGGTAAAAATATAAATAAAATGAAATATAGTAAATACAATAGCATCTTATATTAAATTTTTAAAAAACAGAATTGTATTTTACTCTGAATTTTCAGAGACCACTGCAACTACAGAATTAAGTGTTATAGCTCAGAATTAGGTCTTTCACAGTCTCCAGTTTTTATTCCCTGTTGCCTTCTTAACCTTTATTCTATCTTTCACCCAGGTACATACACTTACCTGTTAAACATATTCCTTACTACCACTATACTGAACAGAAAATTTCAAAGATCAGCTCGAGAAGATAAAACCAAATACT
>NW_006408551.1:3008428-3009588 GCF_000296735.1 Chrysochloris asiatica | reverse complement strand
ATGCTTGTAAAGTGGAGGATCATTGAAAAAGAAAAAGACTCCCAACGAGATGGATAGGCATAGTGGTATCAGCAATGCGATCAAGCATAACAACGATTGTGAGGATGATGCTAGACCAGGCAGTGTTTCACTGTATTGTGCATAAGGTCATTATGAGTCGGAACTGACTCAGTGGCACCTAACAACAACAGTAAAGCCTCAAGTTACATGCTGGGTGATTTTTGTACTTTTCTGTATGTAATAAAGCAATAAAGATGATTTTTCAAAAGAATCCATGGCAGACATCTTTCTGTCACAGTAATTACATAGCTAATTCTCTTTAATAATGTCACAGTATCACAGAGTATGGCGAAGAAAGCTTATATCAGCTCTACAAGCATAATTAGACTGTTTCATGTGTAACAATTACAAATCACAATAAAATGAACTCTTTGGTACCTGTATTTATATTTTTTTGCCAATATTTCTGTAGCTAAATTTTAAGATACACAATTTCTAGTATTAGCTTCTGCCAAATCATCCCACCAATAGTGTACTATAACAGTGTTTCCCTTGCACTTGACATTATTGACATCTTAAAGTTTTTGTCAATCACAGGTCAATAAAAGATATCTCATGGTTTTTATCTTCTTTGATTTTTTATAAGTCTGGGAGGCTTTTTATACATTTATTAGCAATTAATATTTCCTTGCTGTGAAATGCTTATTCAAATCCTTTGCTCATTTTTTTCTATTTGGTTTTTCAGGGGTCCTCAATTACAAATTTGTAAGTGCCTTTTCTAAATGTGTAGGATAGGCACTGGACTGCCAACCATAAGGTCAGTGGTTCAAACCCATCAGCCACTCCTCAGAAACCCTATACAGAGTCTCTAGGAGTCAGAACTAGCTCAGTGGCACTTAACAACAACTTCCTAAATAATAGATAGTAAATCTTTATCTATTGTATGCTGTAAATATTTTCTCCTATTTTCTTTTAATTAAAAATACATTTTATAATTTATATGTATCTGTGCACTTTCTTAATTTCCTGAATAAAAACACACACGCTGAAATCCAGAAGAGGAACTATTGTCCTCCTGCAGTGTCCTTCCAGGCCCCTCTATTGGTGAAGTTTAATTTAACTTTGTTATCATTATAAAGAAGGAGCTCTGGTAGCGTAGT
>NW_006408551.1:3006495-3007114 GCF_000296735.1 Chrysochloris asiatica | reverse complement strand
ACAGCACTTAACAACAACATTCATGTATGTGTTGATATATATGTATACATATAAAATACATACCATACATATGAATGTCTTCTCTCTTTTTTCCATTTCAGACTGTGTAACCCACTACACTACAGTCTTCTCAATCACCTTAACTCATAGTCTTTCTCGTTGACATTTTTTCTAATTTATTAATCTCAACCTTGATCCAATACCCCTTCTTCCTCTATTCTCAGCTTTCTAATAATCTTTCACTTCTATCTTCTTCATCCTCCCTCCCGACCTCAGACCTTTAGTGTACAAATTAATTCAAGATTTTTTTCCCACTAAATCTCTTCCTCTTTCTTATTTTTCACAAAGGGCCTTCCTCATCTCATTTTCCAGGAATATTTATATATGTTGATGTATAACCAATTATCCTGATATTTCTGGAAAGCAACTTGGAAAATACTAATCAAACCTTGTTGTTGTTATTAGGTGCCATCGAGTCAGTACTGATTCATAGCAACCCTATGTACAACAGAAAGAAACACTGCCAAGTCCTGGGCCAACCTCACAATCATTTCCAAGCTTGAGTCCATTGATGTTGGCACTTTGCCAATCCATCTCGTTGGGGGTATTCCTCTTTTTC
>NW_006408551.1:3001341-3004790 GCF_000296735.1 Chrysochloris asiatica | reverse complement strand
GAAGCTCATCTGAAACCTGTCCACCATGGGTGACCCTGCTGGTATTTAAAACACCGGTGGCATAGCTTTCAGAATCACAGCAACTCACAAGCCACAACAGTACGACAAACTGACAGACAAATGGTGGAATCAAACCTAGAACAAAAACTGTATATACCTTTGAGTCAGTAAGTTCTCTCAATAAGAAAATTACCTAAAGAAATCATTACAAACTATCAAAAGTCCAGTAATAAGGCACTAACAAAATCCCATCCAAGCTACACCTTCATTACTTGATTCATGCAACAAATATTTATTGACCTCTGTAGGTCAGACTTTGTAAGAGGTGTAGAGAATACAGTCATAAGCAAATTGCCCTCAAGACGTTCACAATCTTGTATGGAGGAAGACATTAAAGAAATGATTGCCACTTCCTCAGAGATGGTGGTGTACTCAGGTATGCAGTATCAGAGCTGAGGAGTTGGCAGCAGTTGGCACATTCAGGACCAAGAACGTTGCTGTATGGTGAATAATTATTTTCAGGACTGATTGTGAAGGTTGTAAATGTAAAGACAGACATTTTGTGGCAAGGAGGGGAGTGATTAACTTTGCAGTCTAAGAGAGGAGGTCCCTGGGACCATGAAGGGAGAAGAGCGGAGAGCAGGACCCTACCCTGAGATGGAGGCAGAGACAATGACGTTGAGAGATGGAGCAGCTGGGGACTGTAGACCCAGAGAGGGAAAGGGGCTGTGTGCTGATGATCAGGGGGAGGGGAGGGTACAGACTTGTAGGATGTACCCTTTGGTTGGTTGATGATGCATGGAGGGGATTGTAACCATGGCAATGAAACAATATACCATAGGATGAATGTAAAACTAATGTTCCCCCATGTAAACAATCACATTATTCACAATAAAACGTTACTTTAAATAAAGAAGATTGCTGTCCGTGTGATCAGGGTTGAGAGTACAATACATGATGAGTTTTTGACTTAGCAGGAAACCAGAATGGTCAGAATCAGTGGAAAGAGGTCCAATCTGCTAAGGAAATGGCCAGCAAGTCAGGAGACTGGTTAAGTGCAGGCAATGTTGTGGTTAGTTGCCATCAAGTCAAAGAGGGATTACAAGTAACAGAGTTAAGAATTTTATATCTATGGTTGCAAAATTTTACATATATGGTTATACAACCTACATAGTTGTAGGTAGCACATGTGACCATCATCTTTTAGAGACAGAAAAAATAAAATCCAGGGCACTGAAACATACAGCCCAGGCACATTGTCCCCACAGTCTATTATTTTTAAAAAGAAATGATTTACCTGATTGCAGTTGCTGAAACGTTCATTTTAGTTTTAATTTTAAAGTTTTTCTCTATCTGAGTATAACACAAACATACTTTTCGGTAGGGGTGGGGACAGACCAGCGATGTGCCTCCTCCTAGGTGATTTCCCACAAGTAACTTAGCTCACAACACGATTCCCATAGCATCTGCCTCACTAGTGGCACAAACAAAGGGGCCTAGAAGCATTTCTTCCTGGGCCATAGAAGCCTCTGTGATCTCCATTTCATGAATCCTAGTCCTTGACCACTTCACCCTATTATTGCTGCTAGTTGCCATGAAGTCAGTTTCAACATACAGAATAAAACACTGCCTGGTCTGCGCCCGCTTCATCACTCCCTTAGTAAACATCTTTAAATCTCACCAAGATCTACACTTCAATTGGTTCTACCGCCTCTTCATTGAAGCTCACACTCTTAATATATTCAGTCCCCACTGTATCCAGCTTAAAGTCCATGGGCAATCATTTTCATCATCCCTTATTTATATACTCAGCTTGCTTGCATCTCTGCTGGTTAAGTGTACTTACTCAGCTAAACTACAACTCTGGTTGCATCTAACTGTGCTCCTGCTCCATGAGTTTGTCAACACAGCTGAACATGGCTGGAGACTAACTGACATATTTAAATTGACAGACTTCTATTGAACTCTGAATACTGCCAAGCAATTATAGCAATTACAGTTCCCTAGTTCATTCTCTCTCCCATTCTAAGTAACTCATTCATTAGTCTCCATATACAAGTCATAATGATATTTCTAAATCCAATTCAAGTACTCCCATTTCACATACACTGGTAGCCAAATTCTCTGCCATGGCTATGAAATTCCACATGGCATTCCACATTCCTCTACTCCCTTGAATCCCTCTCCTCCACCCACCACACTACTCTAGGTAGATTGGCCTCCTACTGTTCAGAGAGGCATGGTCCCTTCTCAGCTCTATGGCTCCATCTTTCTGCAGATTGGTGTTATTCCTTATCACCCCCAGACCTTAGCTCAAATCACCCTCGCCAGTGAAGTTTACCATGATCATTCCAATATATGCTGCAATCGGCGCTGTGGGTTAATGCGCCAGACTGCAAGGCCATGTGAATTGCAAGGTCTGTGGTTCAAGCTCATCAGTCACTCCTCGGAAACCCTATACAGGGTCGCTATGGGTCGGAAGCGACTCGACAGCACTTAACAACAACAACAACTCCTCCTACTTGATCCCACTTACTGTTTACTCCCCCCCCAGAGATCTTATCAGTATTTCATTATTTTTAATGTTCATTATTTAATATGTGTTGCTGCCAGAAGTCTATATGCTCTGCAAAATCAGGGATATTTATTCACTGCTAAATCCTAGAAGTGCCTAGAATCCTGCCTGGCACATGGGAGACATCCAATAAATATTTGTCATGTTGAATGAAGGTGGTAACTGAAAGCCCACATCTGCAGAATCACAAGAACATGAGCTAAGGCTTTCTTATGGGTTGCTAAGGCCAGGGTCAGATGTTACAGTTTGTTGGCCTATTACATAACAATGTTATATTTCTTTGAATTGTTCCTTTTCTAAAGAAATATGCTTGGCAACCAGGCAATAAAATTCTTATAAAATGTTTTCTAATTTATCTTTCTTGCTTCTACCAAGTCTCTGGAGTCCTGATGTACACTGTAGGATAAGCACTGGACTGTTAACCACAAGGTTGGAGGTTCAAACCCACCAGCCACTCCTCGGAAACCCTATACAGGGTTGCTATGGGTTGGAATTGACTTGACAGCATACAACAACAACTAGGTCTCTGGAGTTCAGTCAATAATGCCAGTATCACTCTGCCTATCATGTCTAATGAGTGGCTGACCAAGGGCAGTTCTGTAAAGATGCAGGATATGAACCTGGTTGGCCTCATGGAGATTTCTTGCCTTGTTGAGAAAAGCCTGGAAAAGAGTGGTCAATGTGTCTAACATAGCTGGGAGATTATCTATATTTGGGGGCAACTACTGAGTTCTCATTCTTATTGTATCAACTATCAACACTCACAGAAGCAGCAGTCAAGAGATCAGAAGACGTATTGCATTAGGCAAATCTGCTGCACAGGAACTTTTTAAAGTATTGAAGAGCAAAGATGTTAGCTTGAGGACTAAGGTGC
>NW_006408551.1:2999164-3000056 GCF_000296735.1 Chrysochloris asiatica | reverse complement strand
GAAGTATTTGAAATGAACAAATCATTGGTTTGCAGAATTCTATCATGTGATCTCCAGCATCATTTCTATCACCAAGGCCATATTTTCCAACTACTGATACTTCCTCTTTGCTCCCAAGCTTTGCATTCCAATCACCAATAATGATCAATACATCTTGATTGCATGTTTGATCAATTTCAGATTGAAGATGATGTGGAGAGATGGAGTGGCTGGGGTCTCTAGACTCAGGGAGGGAGAGCAGCTGTGTGCTGGCGGCCGGAGGGAAGGCATGTGGGGTGTACTCTTTGGTTGTTTCATGATGCATTCAGGGGATTGTAATCATTGCAGTGAAATGAAATACAATAGCATGAATGTAAAGATAATGTTCTCCCATGTAAACTATCACATAATTCACAATAAAACTTAATAAAGAAATAAAGAAATAAATATTTTTTAAATTTTAAATTGAAGTAGTTGGTAGAATTCTTCTATTTTATCCTCACTGGCTTTAGTGGTTGGTGTGCAAATTTGAATAATAGTGGTATTAACTGGTCTTCCCTATAGGTACACGGATATTATCCTATCACAGACAATGTTGTACCTCATGACGATCTTGTTGTGTTCTTTTTGAGGATGAATGCAACACCATTTCTCAACACCATTTGTCATTCCCGGCATAATAAACCTTGTGTTTGTCAAATTCAGAATAGCCAATACCAGTCCATTTCAGCTCACTAATGGCATGGAGAGAGCAGCAGAGGACTATAGGCACATGGACTGAAAAGTAGTATGCCTGCAAGTAGCAAGTTGATTTCCAAAATGTGCTGTTTAGACATTCAAGAGAATATATATTTTTAATGCCATCACTCGTTTGTCAGTTTGTCATACTATGGTGGCTTGTGTGTAGCTGTGA
>NW_006408551.1:2991223-2995188 GCF_000296735.1 Chrysochloris asiatica | reverse complement strand
CGTACATTCCATGTTCCAATTTTCAATGGATGTTTACAGCTGTTTCTCTTCATTTTGAGTTGTGCCCCATCAGCAAATGAAGGTCCTGCGGCCTTTTCTCCCAAGAGCTTTACTCCATTCATGTTATCACAGTCAACTCTACTTTGAGGAGGCAGCTCTTCCCCAGTCGCATTTTGAGTGACTTCCAACCTGAAGGGCTCATTTTCTGGCACTGGATCTGACAGTATTTCTCTGCTCTTCATAAGGTTTTCAGTGACTAAAGATTTGGAAGTAGCTCGTCACTCTTTCTTCCTAGTCTGTCTTTGTCTGGAAGCTCATCTGAAACCTGTCCACCATGGGTGACCCTGCTGGTTATTTAAAATACCGGTGGCATAGCTTTCAGAATCATAGCAACTTTAGCCTAAACCTAACACCTTACTCCTACTCCACCCCAACCCACCTCACAAAAAAAGATACAACAACAACAAAAAAGGAGGGAAAGGAATGATGAGACTAGAGTCAGTGTGGAGGTTACATCTACAGAGAAGCAAGGCCTCTTTGATAAGAGAGAAGCACATCACTGAGGGCTGTTAAAGGCTGTTGTTTAGCTCACCTGCATGAAGGTTACACAAGTATTGGTCTTGTATTTAAACTGTACATATATATAATTCAACACTCCTCTGTGTATATGATGTATTTCAGAATTTTAAAAAATAAACCTATAGGATAAGGCACAGAGTAGCATATATATAAATATAATAAAAAGAAAACAAAACTTTTTTAAACCAACAACATAGTTTTCTTTATTGCAACAATCTCTGACTCCATGCATGGTTGAAGCAGTTTTTCTTTACAAGGTATAGAAATTAAAGGGAACTTTTTTTTCTGAGAAATGTTTCAAAATTATGATTATGTGAGTCCTGTATTTAATAATCTGACCCCTACTCCTTTTTATTATATATTTTGCTGTCAAAACAAAGGGTTCAGATTTCACCTAAGGTCCCACACTCCTTTGGTAGTGAGGGCATGTTGGCAGTTGCTGAGTCCATCACAAACATGTGCTTACTCCCTCAAAAGAAAAGTCACTATGCAGCCAATCACCCACAGATGGCATGAACACGTTCCTCAACATCTTACCCACATTTGCACGGGAGACCTTTGGGTCATTTACATCATAATAAAACAACTTTAGAATTGACACTACAACCAAGTGTAAATTAGACCACTCTAGGACTCTAATAGTCAAACAGTATTTAATCAAAAATTAAAATGGAAGGTGATGATCTAAAGCCCTGACCTGGGAAACTATTTTTTCCAGAGCTTTGACAATAGTCTAAACAAATTTTTATTGCTCTAAAAAGTAGTCAACTTTAGAAATGTAGATAAAATAGCAATGATCAATATTGTTTCTATTGGTCAAGTCCATCTTCCCATTTTTCTAAATTCAGGTTTTTATATCCTCCCAGTTCATTGTCATCCTTCACAGCCCCCCCATCCCACACATACACCTTGGGGTGGGTGTGTGTGTGTGTGTGTGTGTGTGTGTGTGTGACTTTGCTTTCATTATCTAGGTTAAGCAAAATGTTTCCTGAGTTCTCATCATATTTTTATTCTGTCAAAAAAGCACAATCACACTTCTCTTAAAAGCCCCTTCAAGGAAAGAGAGGCACTGAGAGCTGGCGTCCAGGAGGCAGACTTGCAGGATGTGATCTTTGGTGGTGTAAATTATTATAAATGCCTGAGTGTTTAAAAAAAATAAAAAGGGAGGGAGCTAAAATGAATAGAGAGAAATACTGTTAACTGATGGTACATGGAGGGGATTATAAACATTGTAATGAAACAAAGTATATGACTTGTTGAACGTAAAACTGATGATCTGCCATGTAAACTTTCACATAGTTTACAATAAAAACTTTTAAAAAAAAAACCCTTTCAAATACATAGTCATTTTTCTATCTCTGAATTTATCATTTAAAATTTAGCCAGCACACAATTTTTTGCTCACCCATGTTTACATTTACTGAAAAACATGTTGCTGATTTTTTTTTTTTTTTTTTTTAAATTAAAATGACCTTGGACCAAGTCCACTAAAGGTATTCTAGGGGGAAAATACCTGACATTGTAATATATATATATATATTGTTGCTGTTAAATGCCATCAAGTTGGTTCCGACTTATAGCAATCCTGTATCGGGTTTCCAAGAAGTGGCTGGTGGGTTTGAACAGCCAACCTTGCGGTTAACAGTCCAGTGTTTATCCTACAGTGCCACACCAGGATGCCATCTATTTTATTTTGCTGTTGTTATTGTTGATGTTAAGAGCCATCAAGTCAGTTCCAACCCATAGCAACCATGTATAGAATTTCTGAGGAGCAACTGGTGAGTTTACCACCAATGTTGCAGTTCAAACCACTTTGCAGTCCAGTGCATTAACCCACTTTATTAAGTTTTAAACAGGACAAAGACAAATTACATGGCTGAGAGACCATAATAGTGTCCAAAAGATTCATGGTTATGTCATTGCTAATTATAGACACAGAAAACAAGTGAAATTCAGCAAAAAGATCATGATGGAGGTAGATGAGCAATGCAGGCAGGACTACGAAAGAGACCATGACTGGGACATGAACACTACTGCAAGTTAGAAAAGTTTACAGGATGTGTTCTGGGACCTGCAGCCACCTTGGTTAGGTATGACTCATGATCATGTGGCCCTGGTACCCCAACATCCATTAAGGGCATGTGTAGGCAAGTCCCAAAGGCAAGACTCCCTGAGTTGGTAACCCACCCATTACCATCATGTCAGTTCAGACTCAGAGACCCTATATAGGATTTCCAAGGCTATAAATCTTTACTGGCACAAAAATCTCACCTTTCTCCATCAGAGCATCTGTGGACTTGAACTGCTGACCTTGTGCTTAGCAGTCCAGTGCTTATCATACAGAACCACTAGGGTTGGGTTGTTGTTGTTAAGTGCCATTGAGTTGAATTTGACTCATTGCAACTTACAGGGGTACCAAGGAGCCACTGATGAGTTTGAACTGCTGACCTTTCTGTTCAAATAACCTTGCAGTCCAGTGCTTATCCTACAGTGCCAAACTAGGGGAGTCAAATTTTACTTTCAAGCACACCCTACCTTCCCACATTGCTCGGTTTTTGGTTAAAAAAAAAAAATCACTGAATTTATGTCAAGATTCAAAATGGAGTTGGAATTCCAAGTGTAAATCATAGACTTCTGTAAACCAAGTGTTAAGAATTTAAGCTCTGGAACTTCCGACAAGATGGCAGTCTAGGCAAATGTATAGCACAGACCCTCTACAACAAAGAGACGAGAGACCAAATGAAACAGAGGATGGAAATTCTGGAACTCTGAACCTAAGAGGAAAGGTTAGAGGTGTGGATTGAGTGTTTGCTGGGAGGAGAAACTGAGCAGATACAGCATGAGAGGGAAACTGACTCCTGAACAACCAGACAGTTGCAGGGTGACCATCTTGTGAGCTGCTTTGGCAACAAGGAGGCCTGGCAGAGCAGATTCACACATGGAATAGGTAAGGCACAATTCATTCTTTTTCCCCACAGTTCGTTAGGGACCAGAGGTTTGGCCAACACAGACCTTGCTCTCCAGGAATTTGGTGCCATGTGGTTTGGAGCCAGGCCAGTGTGAGGCAGGAGCTGGCTTCACCACTTTAGTGGCTGGATTCATGCAGAATTGGCTCTAGACCTGGAGTACCTAAAGAGTCACCAGACCAGTATTTAACCAACCCCTAGCTGCCCAGTGTGGTATAGCAGTTTTAGATTCAAGAATGTTAGAGCTGCTATGGGCCCGAGAGCATCACTACAGCTCTTGATCCATTGTCAAAGAAACCGAGACTAACAAACAAGATGGCGGATCAGGTGGATGTATAGCAGAGAGCTTCGCCAACAACAACACAGAATACCCGACCAAGCAGGCTCAGGGGATGGTCCCAGAACTCTGAACCACATATA
>NW_006408551.1:2983812-2988590 GCF_000296735.1 Chrysochloris asiatica | reverse complement strand
GGATAAAGAGAAATACTTTTAACTGATGGTATATGGAGGGGATTATAATCAATGTAATGAAACAAGTTAAATGAATTGTTGAATGTGAAACTGATGATGTGCCCTGTAAACTTTCACTCAATCCACAATAAAAACCTCAAATTAAAAAAAAAAAAGAAACCGAGACTGCCCAGAGAGGTGAAGCAGAGTTTAAGATTTTATTAAGCCAGCTGGCTCAGAGAAGCTAATTTCTCCAGATTCTGAGTGCCAGATGCAGGGCAGTGCAGACCTATATGCAGTCAGAATCTAGGAGGGGTTAGGTTGTAGACCAGTTTGAAGACTGGAGGGAAACCAGAGGATTGGTTCCATTTAGTAAACTGATTAACATTCTAATTTGACTCCTGGGCAGAGAGGGCAGTAAATGTTCTCATCTTTTCCTGTTCAAGTGGTCCTAACAGAACTGAAACCAGCTCTATCAAGGGCCTCACAAACTACTTCTGGATGAGTGCTCTGAAAATAGATTGCGCCAAGGCCAATAGGAACTCCATCTAGGGTCAGGAATTCTGCTGTTGCATCCCTTCCACACCCACCTCCTGAGCTCCTTGGCTAGGAGGATTCCCCAGTGTGTTCTCCTCTCTGGGTCCAACAGCTACACTGTTCTTCTGGTTTTGTTTTGGAGTTTGGTTTATTCCTTTTGTTGTTTCATTGTTTTCATGTATTTATTCCTTTACCTCCCCTTCTCTTTCCATTCCCTTGAATTTTATCCTTTATATCTGTACTTTTGTTTTCCCTTCTTTTCCTTCTCATTTCATTTCTTCTCATTTCCTCTCTTCTCCCCCGCCCCCCCATTTTGATCTCCCATTTCTACTCTTCACTAGGTAGGCTTCAAAATAAAGCAGATTGTTTTAACCAGGAAAAAAATTAATAAATTACAGGGTAACCTCAAAGAGCAATAATATGCCTGCATACCAAAATAAAAAAAGAGGAAAATCAGGAAGATTTAGTAAACATTAACACAACAGAAATTAAAATTAAAAGAAAACCCACAAACAAATTAACTCAGCATACAAAATTATGTAGAACAAAGAATCCAGCAGCACCACACACAAAAAAAACACACATACACACAGAAAAACGACCATCAATTCATACCTATAATTACCCTGAATGTAAATGGAATAAATGTGCCAGTCAAGAGACAAAAAGTAGAATGGATAAGAAAACAGGATCCTTCAGTATGCTGCCTACAAGAGACATATGAAAAAGATGGAGACAGAATAAATGCCCATCAACAGAAGAATGGTTAAACAAACTTTGGTACCTACACACAATGGAATACTACAAAACTTTGAAGAATAAGGATGAATCTGTAAACACCTCACAACATGATTTTCATGAGAAGGTAAAATAGCCTCATTCTTCCATGTTCATTTTAGGTGGAGTATAATTTTTAATGCCTATACAGTAAGGCTGTTCCAGTCCACCAAGGAGCACAGTGGCTCTGTAGTATAAGCACTAGACTGTGGACCACAAGGGATGAGGTTCAAGCCTATCAACTGCTCCATGGGAGAAAGATGAGGCTTTCTGCTCCTGTAATGATTTACAGCCTGAGAAATTCTATACAGGTTGACACACAACAACCACCACTTAGCTTCTTTAAGCCATTTTCTTTTTCTGAAATCAAAATGGCTCCCTTAGATGCACTGTAATGCTAACCACAAGGTCAGCAGTTCAAACCCACCAATCACAATCTAAAACCCTATATATGGTCCCCATGAGTTAGAACAAACTCAATGGCACACAACAACAGCAGCATATGAATATAGAAAAATTGCTCCAAATAAATCTTATGTTCAAATTCAAGTGAATTTTTACTATTCTTAACAAATGTAAAGTTTAACTAAGCAAAATAGGTCAAGCACCACATGAATTCAGAACCCCATAGATTAAAAGCAGAAAGGACTTGTACTTAAGAAACCCTAGACAGAAACAGCTGAACATTGAATTCATGAGTTTGGCCTCATCAGCAGAGAGATGTAGAGAGAAAACCAAGCATGAGAGGCTCTTGAGAACAACTTCATCACAACCAAGGCAAGGTTAGAAAAATTGGTGGAAATTTTAACATTTTATTCAGCAGCTAAATTATCCTTAATCACGTCAAAGATGCATTTGGGATATTTCTTCCTCAAGTCCATTCCTTTTCTGTTCCTTAAACACATAAATCTCACTTTTTATAAAAACATTAATTCTGAAAGCTAACTTTTCCTGTCTCTTTCATCCAAAAAAGTATACCTTGTAATATCTCTGAGCCATGACTAATAGAAAAAGTCAAAATTGTCTACTTCATACATTCATCAATACCTCTGGTGTGGTGCTATAGGAGCAACACTGGACTGCTAACCACACAGTTGATCCTTGGAAATCTTAAGTCCTTCCCTCATAAGCCCTGTAACTGTGAGTAGTGTCTGAGTTTTGTGCGGCCATTACAATGAATTATCAAACCCGGTGGAGTGGAGAGTGCTGTAGAAAAGACAGTTGGTTTCATAATTGGTAAAACTGTTGGAAGGTGGAAGCATCTCCCCTACAGATTCAAGGGCACTTAACAACAACAACCCACCTGGTGTAGCTTCATAGAATAAGCATTGAACTGCTAACCTCAGGTCAACAACTCACACCCACTCCTCAGAAACCTTATACAGCATCCCTATGAGTCAGAACTGACTCAACAGCACTTAACAACAACAACAACCCACGTCTCCACCTTAGAATTTGGTTTCCACTTGCTTTTTCCCAACCTGAAGAATATGGGGCCTCAAGGAATGTGGCTCTGCATAACTTTAACCTGATTGCAAATCCTTGAATATTATCTTCAGCAACTTCGTATTTGTTGCACCATTTACTTCAGGCCTTGATAGCAGCTGTTTACAAGGCTTGTCTCTTAAGCACAATCATTTTCTGGCAACAAATTTCTGAGTATATAGCCTCGATCAAGATTACATTCTCTGGGAAACCTTTCCTCAAACTCTATCCTTTCTTACCAGCCCTCTGAAAATGGACTTCTTTCTTTGAACCTCACAGTCCCAGTGGCAGCCATTGTTAGCCCTACACGGTATTGCCCTGCTGTGCTCTACAAAAGCAGGAATCTCTGTCTCCTTGCCTCTGTGGCCCCGTTGGCTGGCTCATGGCCTGGCACATAATAGAAGCAAGAGTTTAGTTGTGAAAAGAAGCAAAAGGAATATAAGAAAGTTTAGAGAAGACCAGACCAAAGAAACTTCAGCGTGGGTAACTTCGTTGCATAATCACATCAGAAGTTCCTCATGGCACAATTTTCCATCCTTTTGCTTCTGTGCCCTGTGTGTTCCACATAAAACTACCATCTTATTACCACTTCCGCCCACGCCAAAACCTGCAGTACAGTTCAATGAACAGCTCTTTATATCTGCAAAGCTCTGAAGTGCCTGTTTCTGCTTTCACATTCAATGAATATTTATTAAGCAACTATTATGCACAAGGAACAATCCTTTTGACATCCCTTACAGCTCCCTTGAGAGCCACTCCAAGAGATAAATAAAGGCACTATTATAAATGTACACTCAGACACTGAATAATGACAAGAGAGTATCTAGCTTTACTTCTGAAAGTCGTGCTTTCAAAATTACTACATCCTGTACCCTCCTGCATCCCAGCCTTTAAAACTTTTGTAATTATGTGGTCAGCATAGTACAAACTGTCTAGAAACAGCTTGAAAAAGCAAAACTATTAAAGTTTAGGAAAACTTTATTGTATATGATATATTCTAATTTCAGCTCCAATACCTAATGAGATGTGGAAAAGATGAGGCTTTCTGTTCCCACAAAGATCTACAGCCAGAAACCCTGTACAGGGTCGCTATGTGTAGGGACACATGCTGAACACTCCAAAATGGCTGCACAATTGTCAACCCGGGAGAAGTACTTTTGCCCTCCTTCTCCTATCTCCCTCCCCTCCGGCATATATCCCTAACCCTGCATAGTAGAGCTCTGTGCTCCCACACACTTATCTATGAAGGAGTATAGCAAGCAACTGGAACCAGACTCTTACCCCTCCCCCCACTCTGAGTCTGGCTAGAGGTAGGATACTAGATGGTAACAAGCCTCATATTCTAAGAAAAAAGGGTTGAGTGTGCTATAAGAAGAGTTTCATACCACCTGCATCCCTTCTTTCTTAGAGGTTTGCTACCATCTAGTATAAAAGAGAACGACGAGCCCATCCCAGCGCTGAAAAGCTTGATTGTCCAATTGGAAACAGCAACTGTCTTCATCTCGGTAAGTTTCCATGTTTGTAAACCATCTTTTTCCATAATAAATTAATGTTTGTCAGATTGTCTCCTAATCACTTTTGCATTCTCTTAATACCCACATATGTAGTAGGATTTTCCCTTTGGGATTTGAACCTAAACACTATGAGTTGGAACCAACTTGATGGCACACAACCACCACCACCTAAATAAGAAGTGACAATAAATGAGAAACAAATTGTGTGTCCTCAAACCAACAGAATTGCCTACTATAACAAAATGCACCACTCTTCTTCATAAAATGAAATTGTATAGAAATAGAAGTACAGTTTCCAACTAGGTAAAAAAGTTTACAAAAAAAGTACACATAAAGAAGAGGGTTAGAGTAAGGTGGAGGGGGCCTGGAAACAGGAAGAGAAAGATGCTCTCCTTAAAAGAGACTTATGGGAGAGAACAAACAAGATGGCGGATCGAGTGGACGTATAGCAGAGAGCTCCGCCAACAACAACACAGAATACCCGAC
>NW_006408551.1:2979945-2980622 GCF_000296735.1 Chrysochloris asiatica | reverse complement strand
AGAGACTTATGACAACCTTAACAATTTGCAGCACTAAGACGTTCTGGAAAAAGTAATCCATCCATACTTGCTGCCCCTATTGGTCACTGGTGAGCAAACCAGTCCATTGCACCTGGTCTGTGGTGTAACCTGTGAGATGCACAAAGCCTTGGGAGTGATGACAAATGATAACTTAAGTACATGGAAAACAAGCTGAGTAGTACTGTCATAGTCTGGAGGATATTCTTGTTTATAGTCATTTTGTAAGGTATAAATCGACAGCTATTTATTACTTATATGATGCTTTTTTCATCTTGAAATTAACCTTTGGTGCAGATAAAGCTAAGAAAATGGCTAAGAACATAGAGAAGTAGCAAAACTAAGAATTCTGCTTAGTACCTCCGTTGCCATGGAATAGAAGACTTGGATGTTACCCAGTTACCATTACTGAACATTTTGATCAGAGATTCCAAAGAAGAATCCTGATAAAACGGAGAAAATGCAAACAGAATAGTAAATTCTCATATACTTCAAACTGCCTGGAACCATGGAAACTGGGTGAACTCCTAAAACCATTGCCCTGAGATAATTTTTTAACCTTAAACCAAAAATATCCCCTGAGGTCTTCTTAAAACTAAATTTATTAGCACAACAGTAAAGTTAGAAGTTTCGTAACCAAGGGGGAGTAGTTAATCTTA
>NW_006408551.1:2956395-2976000 GCF_000296735.1 Chrysochloris asiatica | reverse complement strand
CTTGTAAGCCAGTCACTTCATGCCTTTATTGCCCCCTCATTTTAGGTAGCCAATGTCTAAGTTGCTTGTACCTATGTACCCTGTTTACAGAGGGGATAGTATTGATGCTTGATGTGAAGACTCCTTCTCTGTCTGTTGGTATTTAGAGTAACCACCTCTCTGAGTATAGGTCAGGCTCATCAAATTATAGCAATTTACCCTTGACTACTTTATTTAATTTTTTTTTTTTATTTGGTAATTTTCCTCTAGTTGAGTTCTGATTATCAAGCCATCAAGGCTAGGTCAAATGGGTACTGTCTGCAAGTTTGAGTGTTCTTGTGTATCTCCCTTCACTTCACTCTCAGCTCTAGATGAAGAGGGGAAATAATACTAAAATGCTTGACTGTTTTATGAATCTTGGTTTCCCTTGCCTACTACTGTAAAATAGACACTTGAATGGGATAGAAAGGAATGTTGGGAAACTTGATTACAGAAAACTTGTAAGGCCGTCTTCAGCCTATAACTGATTAGAATACCTAAAAGGGGTTCTTGAACTTGCCCAGTAAAATGGGCCTCTTGCAAAGCCTTTGCAGAGTATAGGACCTTAGGTGGAATCCTGAATCCTATCTAGAAACTTCTGAGGTGGGACATCCCCGCTAGAAAGGACAAGCAGACCAGCCTGGAACAGCTAGAGTGACAGAAGATACATCTTCAAAGAAAGATCATCAGGAAAAGCCCAAAACAAAAACGTCAGCATGACTAGCTACTGCAAGAATAAGCAAGCTGTTCTCCAGGAAACCATCAAGTCTAGCAATCAAGTTTCTTCAGGGCAAACTCCCCTCTGAGACAGAAACTCAAAGGGAACACATATACAGGCATATAAACCTGCTGGCAACCACATTGGTCTACTGGTGAATGCAAGAGGGGGAAAGGTAGCAGTGAAGAAATGGGCTGAATTCAACCACAGTTCATTGACTCCTGTTGACCTGGAGATGAGAGAGAGAAGAGGAAGGGCTGATTGGTCCAAAGTGTGGTGAAACTTGAGGACACTAAAGCCCATGGACAAGGACATAGCCACAGAGGGCTAGAGCTGAGAGTGAAGCGGAGATACACAAGAACACTCAAACTTGCAGACAGTACCCATTTGACCTAGCCTTGATGGCTTGATAATCAGAACTCAATTAGAGGAAGATTACCAAATTAAAAAAAAAAACAAAATGTAATTAAGTAAACAAGGGTAAATTGCTACAATTTGATGAACCTGACCAATACTCAGAGAGTTGGTTACTCTAAATACCAACAGACAGGGAAGGAGTCTTCACATCAAGCATCAATGCGATCCCCTCTGTAAACAGGGTACATAGGAACGGGCAACTTAGACATTGGCTACCTAAAATGAGGGGGCAATAAAGGCACGAAGTGACTGGCTTACAAGGTTTCAAGAAGGACTTTAGTTTAAGAGTATGGGAGGAAAGAAAGAGTCCCCACTGAATATTTTTCATCTTGTCTAGATGGGTCTGGTGAAAAGAGATGGGAATAAGATTTGTATGATTCAATAGTGAATTATTGTTATCATGACTAATTACAACTGTCACAATTATAAAGGTAGAAGTTTTTGTAACAAAAACAGGGGAATGGTTAATCTTACAGTCCAGAAACAGAGGACCCTAGGACCATCAAGGGAGAAGAGCACAAGCAGAATGTGGGACCTTATCCAGAGAAGCAGCGGTGCCCAAGATGGAGGCAGAGATGGGGGCATGGAAAGGGGAGTGGCTGATTACTCTAGATTCATGGGAAGAAAGGGACTAAGAGCTGGTGGCCAGGAGGCAGACTTGCAGAATGTGCCCTTTGGAGATGTAAATTATTATATATGCCTGATTTTTTTTTTTTAAGCTAAAGTGAATAGAGAGAAATACTGTTAACTGATGGAACAAGAAGGGGAATATAATCATTGTAATGAAACAAGGTGTATGATTTGTTGAATGTAAACCTGATGATCTGGCCTGTAAACTTTCACTCAATCCACAATAAAAACCTTAAAAAAAAAAAAATCCAGGATAAACAGAAGCTAAGGGATTTTGCCAAAACCAATTCTGCTATGAAAAGCATCCGAAAGGAAGTTCTGTGAACTGAGAACCAACAAGAACAGAGAATGACGTACGTACGTGGTAGCATCACCCTGAACTCAATTGACAAATGGAAGAGTCAAGAACAGAATAAAATTATAAGAACAGAGGATCTGGGAGGTCAGTCTATGATCAAAACAATTACAATGTGAAACAAAGTAAACTCAAAGGAACAGATCCAGATGGTGAGAAGGTCAGGTAGATTACAGGATAAAATAGACTGTCTTAAATGGAGGGAAGAACTAATGGAATATAAGGTAACCACAACAGTAGGGTTGGGGTGGGGGTTTTAGTTCAGGTGTTGTGGAGGGCAATAAAAGAAGGGGGAGGAGGTGGAAGAACAAGCTAGATAGGGGAACGCTGAGACAGGTTTGCAAACAAAAATGTTTAACATGGAAAATATAGATCCACCTCTGTGATACACACCACCAACAATTGGTGATTATTTCTCATACACATACACAAGCATACACACATGTATATATATGTATGTGCATTTCTTTTTCCAGAAAAGGGTTCATAACATCTATGCTATGAAACCTTTTCTAGAAAAAGAAATACGCATGATTTTCACTTAACAATGTATCTTAGAACAGCTTTCCACATAGATAAGAAGTTGATGATCTAAGAGATTTTGCTAAAGTAATTCGTAAAAAGGAAGATCAATGTTCAACTTGTCCTGCCAACAGACCTAAATTAAAAACAGAATGTTTATAGACTCACAGCATTACAAAACAGTGTAGTCCTTGAGAAAGGCTCAAAAACATGCAGCGAGAGTTTACCTCATCCCAGTGAACAATTTAAATTCTGATTCTTTTTCCTAAATTTGCTAACTTATTAAGACTACCTCCCTCTACAACACATCAGAAAAATCTTTATATTCCAAGTAATTTTATATTTTCTTCATTTGCTTCATCAGCCAAATATTTATTAACTACATGAAGGTAAACCCTAGTGGTACAATTAATGCACTCAGCTGCTAACCTAGACTGGAGACTCAAGTTCACCCAGAAGCTTCTGAAAAGACAAGTTTGACAATCTCGTTATAAAAACCTAGTCACTGAAAACCCAATGGAGCACAGGCCTACTCTGACACACACAGGATCATCATAAATCCTCATAAATCAGGGCAACCGGTAATAAGGGCCGAGGTCACCGGATTAAACATTTATTGACATGTTTATTTTCCCAAGGACTAAGCTATTTTGTAATGCCAGTGCCTCTAAACATTTCATACTTAATTCAGGTCAGTTGGCAGCATAAACAGATCTTCCTGTTAATGATCTACATGAGCAAATTCTCCAAAACAAATATCTTTGGCAATAGGTAAATTTCCAACAATATCCATTAAAATGGAAACAGAAAAACAGATTCAAATTGTTAGTCCTCATTGAAATAAATGGTTCCATTTTTACATTCAATAAGTGCATTTTGCATGCTTACTATACACAAGACACAGCAACAGATGTTTAAAGAATTCCCATAGATTGATATTACACAGATCAAGACTATTTTTAGTAATCAAGTATTTGAAGCATTCAAAACAATATAATAAAACAAAAAATATAAGTCATTGCCATTGAGTCATATCGACTCTGCATAAGGTTTTCTGAGGCTGTAAACCTTTATATGAGCAGACAGCCTCATCTTTCTCCTGTGGAACAGCTGGTGGGTTTTGAACCACCAACCTCTTAGTTAACAGCTCAACATTTAACCCACAGTGCCACTACAGTTCCTTAAAAGATAGTATGTTGCTGTTATTGCTGTTATATGCCATTGAGTCGTTTTCAACCCACAGCAGTCTTCCAAGGAGCATCTGGTGGATTTGAACTGCTGAACTTTGGGTTGATAGTTCAGTGCTGATCCTGCAGCACCATACCAGGACACCTATGTATTAACACTCAAACTCATTACGTTACTTCAATTAACATTTCCAGTATACTTCTCCTCTCTCTCCAGAGGTAACTACTATCAGGAATTTGTCTTATTATGGTGGAAAGAATTACTTAATATGGCCCTTCTAGTCCATCATCTTTGTAATTCCCACCAAATGACTGGGTGGGACTATGTAAATGTGCTGGATTTGTAGCCCACCAAGGGGATTAGGAGTAGTGCAGTAGCTCCAGAAGAGAAGCTCTGGACTGCAAACCATAAGATATACGGTTGAACCCACTAGGCACTTGCAGAAGAAAGATGAGGTTTTCTGCTCCAAGGTTTTAAAGCCTCAGAAACCCTATACAGGGTCACTATGACTTGGAACCGACTTGAGAGCACTTAAGAGTGACAACAACAAAAAGTGAATTTGATAGCTTGCTAATAATGTAAATATTGAGGCAAATAGAGTTGATGGAACCCTATATAGGGCTGTTGCTATGAATCAGAACAGATTCTACGGCATTGAACAACAACGTGTGGGTTGGTCAGTTTTGCCACCCTTCTAGGTATAAAATGAGCCATCTCAGAAGCAGAAAAGGGGAATCTCAACAAGCATCAAGAAATAAAAGCCAGGAGTGGAGCACGTCCTTTGGATCTGAGCTCTCTATGCCGAACTTACTCAATTCAGGCACGAGAACTGTGACATCACAGATAGATGGCAGGAGACTGTATTCTATACAGAGAATTCTCTCAGAGAAGTGGCAGCAGCAGAACTAGGAGACAGCATGGTGGGCTTCTTGGCCATGGTCAAAAAAGCTCAGTGCCTTAAGCCTTGCTGACAGAATGGAGGATCTTTTGGGAATTTATCAGCAAAGCTAAAAGAATTTTTGTAATATTACCCTAACAGGGTAGAGGCCAAGGGGTTAAAAGTCCTAGGGCCAGAGAGAGGCACACCTGCTGGCATCACTGAGAAGAAGCTACGCAGACTGAAAAACTGTATACTGAACTGTAATCTGTTAACTTCCTTAATAAACCCCCCATAATAGTGAGTGTTGTCTGTGAGTTCTGTCTGGCCATAGCAACAGATTATCAAACACAGTAGAGGACTAGAGAATGTCCTAGGAGACATGGTTGATGTCAGAATTGGTAAAAAGGTTGGAGAATGGAAGAATGTCTGACAACTGCCTCAAAGGAATTAGCCAAGTGCTGATGCTGATGGTGATTCTCCTCCCTCCTTTTGAAGTTCGATCATATGCCACCATCTTTGTAAAAAAATTTTATTATTCATTGCTATTTCTAAATATTTGAGGCAAACAAGACAATATTAAAAAATACGAAAAACATCACTAAGTCAGTTCCAACTTATGGTGACCTTGTATAGGGTTTTGGAGGCTATAAGTCTTTATGGGAGCCTTTGATTTATAACACATCAAAGTGGCAGTTTAGGCATCCTCGAGGGACTTGGGGAACAAAAAGAAGTCTGAAGGGGCAAGATCAAGGCTGAAAGGTGGGTTGGGTAAGGTTTCCCAATGAATTTCTCATATGATAGATAGCTCTTGCTAACCTCGAAGAATGCGAGAGTACATTGTTAGGAAGGAAAACAATTCCTTGGTGCCACTTTCCTATCTTTGTTCTCACCAATACAGTTTTCAATTTTCTTAAAACATCTTTATAAGCCTCTGTGATTGTCCTGTGTCCTTTGAGAAAAAATATCAAGATTACCCCTTTGGAATCCAAAAAACAGTCACCATAACCTTAAGAGCTGACTTCTTCGCATTGAATTTAACAGGCCCAGCCAATCTCCTTGGAAGCCATTGTTTTTTGCACCCTAATGAGACTAAGACAAGTGCATTATTGAACTAACTGCTCTGCAGCCATCCACTGATCACAGAGACATGTTTAAACATGTTTTGTCTCAAATAAATCCATGCATATGTGAACTGGAACCCTAGTATCAACACTTGTGTGTATGTGTGTGTGTCTATAAACACTTGTGAACATACTGAAATGTATATGGACATAAAAGTTGTTTTCAATTTATCACTATTGAAACAATAAAGCCACGAACATTTTGCACAGGTTTTCTTGTGTACGCATAGGATATTATTATTATCTGTACCTGGGAGTGAAACTGTTGCATGATAGATCAAATAAATACATTTCAACTTTATCAGAAATTTCCCAAATTGTGTACCAAAGTGATTGTATAAATTTACACTACCAACAAAAGTGTGCCAGAGTTCCCATTAGTCCACCTCTTTAAGTCCTATTGGCACAGTGCTGAGCTGCTAACTACACAGCAGTGGTTCAAACCCACCAGTCACTCCTCAGGAGAAAAATCAGGCTGTCTGCTCCTGGGAAGATTCACAGTCTCAGAAACCTGAAGGAGCAGTTATACTCTGTTCTACAGGGACATTATGAGTCAGAATTTGCCTGAGAGCAGTGGGTTTGGCTTGGGGTTTTTTATTCATGGTGTTGTAATATCTGGATTTGCAACAAAACTATCTCATAACCTTGAGGTGGCAGGATGAATTCAAATACATAAAGATGTGCAAATACTTTGACCCTGATGTAGATAAGCAGCTGAACCAATTCCAGTGAACACCTACCTCCAAACTTATAGAAGAAAAACAAAACCTCTACTTTTTGAAGTCATGCCATTAGCTAAAGCCAAGCCTTCCTCTTGTATACCAATTCCCATCCTCTCTCACCTATTCTCCTTTACTCCAAAATTCCTCCCCTTTCTCTCCTATAGCAGAGCTCTAGTGGTGCAGTAGTTAAAGCACTCAGCTGCTAACCAAATGGTCTGTGGTTCAAACTCACCAGCCACTCTTCAAAGATAGATATGGGAATCTGCTTCCATAAAGATTACAGACCTCAAAGCCCTCGGGGGCAGCTCTACTCTGTCCTATAGGGTTACTACGAGGTAGAATTGACTTGACAGCAATGAGTTGTTTTGTTTTGTTTTCTCCTACATCATGAATTGTCCTAAGTATTCAGGATAATAACTGAATAAAAGATCATCTCCTAAATCCAGTATTGTAATTTTGTTGTTAAATGTTGTCAAGTCTGTTCTGACTCATTGTTGTTGTTGTTAAGTACCATGGAGTCGGTTCCGACTCATAGTGACCCTGCACAGGGTTTCCGAGGCTGTAAATCTTTACGGGAGCAGAACGCCTCATCTTTCTCCCATGGAACAGCTGGTAGTTTCGAACTGCCGACCTTGAGGTTAGCAGCCCGATTCATAACCACTATGCTACTCATAGCCACCTTGTATAGGGTTTCCAAAACGTGGCTGGTGAGTTTGAAACACCAACCTCGCAGTTCAAACCAACCATAAGGTTGAGTACTTATCCTACAGAGTGAAACTAGGACTCCATTTTAGGACACCTGAAATAAAAAGATTCTAAAAACTTCCATAGAGGAGGGACAAAAACAACACATACAAAGATAAAAATCAGATTGCAATTGGAGCTTTTGACGAAACAATGGATGCTACAAATGAACAACATCTTAAGAATCCTGAGAAAATTAGTTTCAATCCTAGAATTCCATACTCAGCCAATCTATTATAATGGAGATCTTTTGAGATACACAAAGATTTGTTAAACTAGTGGTTAAGAATGAGTTCCTTCTAATTAAGAGAGGAAATCATAGGGGCCTTGTGCTCCAGGAAACAGGAAAGCAGACAACAAAAGAAAGAAAGTGAAATCCTAGGAGAGTAACAATAACAGAACTAGACAAAACCAGCCCACGCAGAAACAGGAGAATAAAGCTTTGAGAGGGAGATCCATGGGGGTTGGGGTGGGGGAGGTATACTGGGCAGATTCTATCATTTATTTCACTGCTGAGAAAAATTGTTGTTGTTAAGTGCTAGCTATCGAGTTGATGATTCCAACTCATAGTGACCCTGTATAGGGTTTCCAAGGAGCAGCTGGTAGATTTGAACTGTGAACCTTGTGGTTCATAGTCCCGTGCTGATCCTACAGCACCACACCAGGAGTCCTGATAATATTCTGACAGACATGAGGTGACAACTGAAGAAAACTTAAGGTAAATAGAAAACTATGCAAGCAAATAAGTAAGGCAATAATTAACTCCAAGCAAAAGTGTTACTACAAAGAAAAATGTCTGGTTAAAAAAGTACTATGAAGGGGCTTCAAAAAGTTCATGGAAAATGGAATTAAAAGCTAATGAAATTCTTCCATGAATTTCTTTAAGTCCTTTGTACTCACATATATAATAATATGAACCCTATTAGTTTAACTGAAAATATGATAAAATTAAATTAGAAATACCGGTAGAAAGGAAAGGGGCAGGAAAGTGATATGAGAAAGCTAAATTCTCATTTATCATAACAAAGTCAAACATCCTACACACCCATCAACAAATAAATAGATGAACAAAATGTGGTACACACTATGTAAGCTAAATTAAGTAGTGTGTGGGTTTTCTTTGTAACTTTTTATTGTGGATTTGGTGGTTTATAGAGCAGATCATCACTTTTACATTTACATTTTTGTTTCCTCTTTTTGATTGCAATCCCTGCAACACAACATCACTTATCCCATTTCCTGTTTCCATTCCTCCTTTTTCCTATCCCTTCTTAATTTTGTCCTTGGGTAAATGCTGCCCTTTTGATCCAAATGGTTGATTACCCTAAGGTATGCAGACCTAATTAGTGTTAGTGTTCCCCTTAGAGACCAATCTATTGGTGGGCTGGAAATTGAGACACGGGAGTGAGTTAAGCTTCAGACCTGAAGAATGACGAAAAGAAATTAAGTCTTGATATGTGCTAGAATATATAGATGAGGCTAGAAGCCATTGTGCTGAGGTCCAACACAAAAGGACAGATACTGTATAACTTCACTTATATAAAAAGACAAGAAAAGAACAAATGCATAGAGAACAAAATTTATTATCAATGATTTCCCCAAGGGAAGGAGAAAAGGAAGTGGTGTGGGACAGTGATGGAAATACCACTTTAAGGGTAGGGTTGCACAACGATTATTGTGGCAAAAGTTATGTAAAGGATATACTTACAATGCCAACAAAATAGTAACTGCTGAAGCTGATTATATACAATGAAAAATCTCATGGGATTTGGTTGTTTCGTTTGGCGGTTTAAGGTAGTGGTTTCATTGGACTTCCCGGTTAATTGGCCTAATAATGAGTTTAGTACTTCTGTTCTATCTTCTAGTTCAATGTGTAGTGCCTGGGAGTCTTCAAAGCTTGCAAGCAGCTATCTAAGGCACACTTGGTCTCTATTCACCGGGACTAACAGCAGGAGAGTCAGGACTAGGAGGGAGATGTGGAATGTGTGGCTAATTGCTCCCTGCACAGCTGTTTTGTCATGAGACCAGAACTGGAAAGTGCCCAGCTACCACTACTGAACATTATGATCAAAGATTCTATAGGTAAACCCTACTCAAAGGGGGAGTGGTGCAGAACAGAATTTTAAATTTTCATGGATGGTACACTTCCTGAGCTATGAAGGGGTAGGTAAACTCTGAAACTGTTGCCCTGAAATAACCTTCAAATCTTAAACCAAAAATATCCCCTTTGTTGTTGTTGTTAAATGCCCTCAAGTCAATTCTGACCCATAGCCACCCTGTATAGGGTTTCCAAGGAGCAGCTGGTGAGCTTGAACCACCAACCTTGCAGTTCAAAGGACTTTGCAGTCTGCCACATTAGCCCACAGCACCACACCAGGACTCCAAAATATCCCCTGAGTCTTCTTAAAACCAAACAATAGTTTAGTTTAACTAGTAAAAAATAGTTTAGTTTAACTAGTAAAAAAAAAACAAAAAAACAATAGTTTTTTTTAACTAGTAAAAAAAAAGAGCATTATACTCTTTGTGGTGCAGTGAATTACTTAACTACATGTAGCTAATCTTTGTAACTTCCACAGAAAGAATGGATTATTGTTGTTGTTGTTGTTGTTAAGTGCCATCAAGTCGATTACGACTCATAGCGACCCTGTATAGGGTTTCTGAGGAGAAGCTGGTGAGTTTGAACCACCAACCCTGTGGTTCAAACTGACCGACCTTGTAGTCTAGTACTTTATCCCATAGCACCACACCAGGAAACACAAGAATGCATTGTTGTTGTTGTTAAGTGCCATTGAGTCAGTTCTGACCCATAGCAACCCTGTGTAGGGTCTCCAAGGAGCGGCTAATGAGCTTGAACCACCAACCTTGTGGTTCAAACTAACATTGCAGACCAGTGCATTAACTAACCCACAGTGCCACACCAGAACTGCCCAAGAATCAATGTTGGTGTTGTTAAGTGCTGTCAAGTCAGTTCCAACCCATAGCGACCCTGTATAGGGTTTCCAAGGAGCAGCTGGTGAGCTTGAACTGCCGAACTTGCAGTTTAAATGGCTTTGCAGTCTGGCACTTTAACCCACATTACCACACCAGGACTCCCCAAGAATTAATAGGACTATACAAATATGGTACTTGTGGCCCACTGAGGAAGTTAAGCAGCTTGCTGTTAATGCAAATAAGGTGTATAGAACCTGTGATGGTTTAGGCTATGTGTCAACTTGACTGGACCATGATTCTCAGTGGGTTGGCAGTTATATAAAGGTACAGTTATCCTCCATTTTGTGATGTGTTTCTGTGCCTGTGATGATGGTCCCACTTGGGAGTGAGTTGTCTGTCATTTAATGAAACAGGATTAGGGTGAGATGTCTCTTGAGTCACCACCTTACTAGAGGGTATAACTCAAATCACCACCATCACCACCCTTCACTCCCTTGTACCACTTTGCTCAAGTAAGGAGAGTTTCTTTGAGGGGTATGGTCTGCATCCAAGGTCTCATCAATGCTCTGGCAAAGTTTCTCTCTTTCTTTGGGTCCTGCAGTTGGCTCGTCATCACAGGACCTCCAGTTATTGGAACTTGAGCCACAGTCTACCATCTGACCTGATTCACCAGCTTCTGCAGTCTTGTGAGCCAGCAGCCTGCCATGTGACCAGCTGATTCGGGCTCATCAGCCCCTGCAACCACATGAATCAGAAGCCTCCAGACTGACACCTGACTTAGGAATTTGGGAATTGTCCGCCTCCACAACTGCATGAGCCGATTCCTTCATGGTTTGCAAGTTCTGCGAGATGCTGTAGTGAATGATGAAACCCAGAGACAGGAGAGTACCAAGTAGTTGATATCAGAGATGAGTGGTACAGTAGTTAGAAAAATAGGACATTTGGAGCATCCTTAACCTCTGCCTCCTTAGAAGCAGCTTTGTGATAATCTTTCCCTAAGAAATTATCCATGCACTCTTTGAAGTATGAGATCAAATTGACAGCAACAACTTGAAAGATTAGATAGGAACTTAGGTGGCAGCAAGTTTATATTAGTGGTGAAGAACAACTCAGAAAAGGAGGGTGAGAATGGTCTCACAACTCAAAGAATATAATCAATGTCACTAAATGGTACATGTAGAAATTATTGATTGGTGTATGCTTTGTTGTGTATATTCTCAATAATAACAAAATAAATAAAATTCTGTTTTAATAAGTCAATCAATTGAGACCTGGTTGGCCAGCAGTGTGGCAAGACTCTGGGGACTCTTGGGCCCAGAGTCAGTGACATAGCCACAGAGGACTAGAGTGGAGAGTGAAGCATCCAGCTGATAAGAAGAGAGGGCATAGGCACAGGAACACCCACACTTGCAGATAATACCCACTTGACCTGGCTTCAATGACTGGATGATCAAAACTCAACTAGAAGAAGAAAGAAGAGGAAAAAACGAGTAATCTGATACAATTTGATGAACTTGACCTATACCTATGGATGCAGTAGCTCAAAAGAGGGAACAAATCTTTACAGCGAAGATCATTCCCACCCCCTCCATACACTAGACAAGGATGGGCAACTTGGACGTTGGCTACTCAAAGTTGGGGGGGGTGGGGGGACTACAAAGGCAAGAAGTAACTGGCTTACAAGCTTTCAAGAGGGAATCTAGATCCAGAGGGCATGGAGGAAGACAGAATTTCCATTGTCTAGGTGGGACTGATGAAAGGAAATGCAGATAGGTCTCTTGTGATACAGTAGTGAATAATTGTTATCAGGACTGATTGTGAGGGTTAGAAATGTAAAGGTAGACATTTTGTAGCAAGGAGGGGAGTGATTAACTTTGCAGTCTAGAAGCGGAGGTCCCTGGGACCGTCAAGGGAGAAGAGCGGAGAGCAGGACCATACCCAGAGAAGCAGTGATACCAGAGATGGAGGCAGAGAGGATGACGTGGAGAGATGGAGTGGAGCAGCTGGGGACTTTAGACCCAGAAAGGGAGATGGGCTGTATGCTGCTGATGACCAGAGGGGAAGGGGGGGAAGGCTTGTAGGGTATACCCTTTGGTTGGTTGATGATGCATGGAGGGGACTGTAACCATGGCAATGATATGAGGAATGTAAAACTAATGTTCTCCCATGTAAACTATCACATAATTCACAATAAAACATTTTTTAAAGGCATTTGAAATGAACACAAAAAAATGTCAATCAAGAATGTCCAAAATTAGTAAATCAGGAAATAGTAGTATATTATTAGAAATATGGCAGTAAATACCAGAAACATAGCTAAAAGTTGACAGCATTTGTCTAGGGGAAAAGCACTAGGGTAGGGAAAAGGTAGGATTTTTTATTTTAAGTTTTAAAGAACTAAATATTTAACTCTGTGTGTGTGTGTGTGTGTGTGTATGTGTTGTTGTTGTTGTTATGTGCTGTGAAGTTGGTTCCAACTCACAGTTACCCCGTATAGGGTTTCTGAGGCTGTAAATTTTTACGAGAACAGAAAGCCTCATCTTTCTCCCACTGAACATCTGGTAGTTTCGAACTGCTGACCATGAAATTAGCAGCCCAATTCGTAACCACTATGCTACCAGAGCTCTATTAATTATGTGTATTTTCACTTAAAATTTTAAATTTCTTTATAAATAAGGAAGAAATATCGTTTCTAAATGGCAATATAGTAGGAAAAAACAAAATCAAATGTTGATTTGAAAGTACCACGGGATAGACCCATTTTGAGTATGGGTCAACAGTCTCCCATATTGATTCCTCAGCAGTTTCTAGCAGTAGTGTATCATAGAACAGGAGCACCAATCATGTACACAGAGAAACAACATCACAACCGGTTACACTGTTTTCACTCTACTGTTTAATAGGGCCAGGAAGTATACGGCATTTTGGAAACAATCTCATCAAAAAATGATGCATTGCCTTAAGGAGTAAAGCATTGGATATCTGGAACATAAACAATGCTTTTAATCGGCATTGCCACATAAATGAGTTTAGGCAAGAAACCGTATTGGTACAAAAAGTCCAGGTTCTAAATAAGGATTATTAACATACATCAATTTTGGATTTTTATCTTCTTCCTTCCAAAAGCCATCTAACCAGCTTTCTTTAGACAGCCTGAGCTGGCTTGGGCAAAGATCTAGTTAATATATAGTCTGCTAGTGATGTCGGTAGATAAGATAAAGGGATGAAGAAAAATTGAGCATCCCAACCAGCTGAGTACCGAGTGCGGGGATGCACAGATGTCAGAGCATGTTCCATGCAGTCAGTGACCAGGTTCAGGTTGGTGCTACACCTCAACAGCCCTTGTTTGGTCCTGTTGTAATCTGTCCACAAAAAGAGAAAGGGTAGTCAGCAATCTTATTCCTGTCTTTAAGAGCCTGCTGCATGCAGTCACAGAAATCTGTTGTTGTCAGTTGCCGGGTAGTCAATTCCAACTCACGGAGACTCCATGTGTGCAGAGTAGAACCACTCCACAGCGTTCTCAAGGATGTGGCCTTTTGAAAGTAAATCACCAAGCTTGTCTTCTGAAGTGCCTCTAGAAGGGTCTGGATCACCAACTTTTTGGCCAGCAGTTGTGCAATTAACTTTTCACCACTCAGGGGTCCAGTCACATAAATTTAACCAAGCTTAATTTCTACAAAGGTTAGGCCAGTCAAGACCTGTATTTTCCAACATGATAACTGCCCTTAAAATTTGACCACTGTAAGTGAAAACTAAAATTTTCATTTTATTTTATCTTAATTAACTTTAATGTAAAATTTCAATTTAGCTATTAGAAAACTTTTAAGTATATATGAAATAACATAGATATGTAAACCTACTTTTTTAAGTGCTTTAATATCTTTGTAGCGATAAAATTCACACATCATGATATTTAGCCACTTAAAACTAATTAATGGTTTTTAATATATTCAAAGTTACACAGTCTAGGATCAGAGGTCCCTGGGATCACCACGGGAGAAGAGCCAAGTGCTGGACCCTATCCAGAGAAGCAGAGTCATCAGAGATGGACGCAGAGAGACAATGACATGGAGAGAGGGAGTGGCTGGGCACTCTGGAGGTAGGGAAGGAGAAGGTCTGTGTGCTGGGGGAGGGGAGCTTTGCTGGTGTACCATTTGGTTGTATGATCATGAATGGAGGGGATTGTAATCATTGCAATGAAACAATATATGATAGGATAAATGTCAAGCTAATGTTCTCCCATGTCAACCATTACTTAATTCACAATAAAAACTTTAAAAATAAAAATAAATTAAAAAGTTACACAACCATCACTATAATCTGAATTTAGAACATTTTTATCATCCAAAAAAAAAAAAACCCCATAACTAATAAGCAATCACTCTCCATTTCTCCCCAGCTGACACTAACCTCAGGCAACACTAACTAATCTACTTTCTGTCTGTATGGTTTACCTCTTCAGGACATTTACTATCCATGTAAATATTTTATGGTTCATCATGACTGGTTTCTTTCACTGAGCATAATATTTTCAAGGCTCATCCATGCTGTAGCATGTAAAAGTACTTAATTCCTCTCAATTGCCAAATAATATTTATATTCCATTGTATGGAAATGCCACATTTTGTTTATGTATACACCAGCTAATGGACATTTTGATTGTTTTCATTTTTTAGCTATTATAAATAATGCTGCTAGCAACTATAAATTTTACTAAATCTAAATACAGATCAAGTACTTCCAATCAAAAATTGGCACCCAAAATTTTAAATTTTCAAACACTAATGTCAAAAAAGAATAAAATATAAAATGTCCTTTTAATAAATTCATATTAATATTAACATGTTGAGATGATAGTATTTTAGATATAGTTGATTAAATATAATATACTTATAAAAATTAAATTCACCCATTCTTTTTCCTTTTTTTAATGTAGCTACTAAAAAATGTATGACTACAAATGCCATTATTTTTCTATTGGATAGCAATAATCTAGATTATTCAGTTCCATTGACAAACATATGAACAATTTCAACTCCTTTTAAATCATGAAATAATATGTATCCCTGCTTTTACATACATTGCTGCTGTTAAGTGCCAGTTGAGTTGGTTCCAATTCATAGTGACCTTGTATAAGGTTTAACAGGAGCAGATGGTGAGTCTGAACCACCAACCTTGCAGTTAGTAATCCAGAGCTTATCCTACAGCGCCACACCAAGACTCCAGGCTTTTACATATAGTCACTTCTTAATCCAATTTTCCTATTGACTTTTGTCTTCAAATAATAGACATATACACATAAGGGTGGGGGGTAAATTCCTTAATAAATTATTTAAAACTTTAGGTGGAGAAGAGCTTAGAACAATGGCCAGCCCTCTGGCAAGTTGGAAAATACAGCTACCTAATAGGGCAGATTGTGGAACAGATCATCAATTGCTCATATGCAAATTCAAACTGAAGCTGAAGAAAATGAAAACAAGTCCAAGAGAGCCAAAATATGACCTTGAATATATCCCATCTGAAGAACAGATTTGATACATTAAACACTAAAGAACAAAGACTGGACGAGTTGTGGGATGACATCAAGAATATCATACAGGTAGAAAGCAAAAAGTCATTGAGAAAGAAGGAAAAGGTCAAAATAGATGTCAGAAGAAACACTGAAACTTGCTCTCCAGCATAGAGATGCTGAAGCAAATGGAAGAAACGAAGAGGTACAAGAAAATTTCAAAGATCAGCTAGAGAAGATAGAGCCAAAGATTACAACAAAATGTGCAAAGATCTGGAGGCAGAAAACCAAAAACGAAGAACACACTCAGCATTTCTCATGCTGGGGTAACTGAAGAAAAAAATTAAGCCTCGGCTTTCATTATTGAAGGATTCTCTGTGCAAATTATTATGATGAAGAAAGCATCAAAAGAAGATGGAAGGAATACACAGAGTCCCTATACCAAAAGAAAATGGTTGATGTTCAACTGTTTCAACAGGTAACATATGATCAAGAGCCAATGATACTGAAGGAAGAAGTCCAAGGTGCATTGAAGGAATTGGTAAAGAACAAGGCTCCAGGAACACAAATTGAAATCTTTCAAGAAAGTGAGGTGGCACAGGAGGCACTCACTCATCTCTGCCAAGAAATCTGGAAGACAACTATCTGGCCAACTGATCAGAAGAGATCCATATTTTTGCCCATTCCAAAGAGAGGTGACCCAACGGAATGCGGAAATCATCGCACGGTATCTTTGATATCCCATGTGAGTAAAGTTTTACTAAACGTAATACAGAAACAGCTACAAGCATACATTGACAGAGAACTTCCAGAGGTTCAAGCCGGATTCAGAAGAGGCCGTGGAACAAAGGATATCATTGCTGATGTCTGATGGATCTTGACTGAAAGCAGAGAATATCAGAAAGATGTTTACCTGTGCTTTATTGACTACACAAAGGCTTTTGATTGTGTGGATCATGACAAGCTACGGACAACATTGCGAAGTATGAGTATTCCTGAACACTTAATTGTGCTTATGAGGAATCTGTACATGGACCAAGAGGCAGTTGTTCAAACAGAACATGGGAACACTAAATGTTTTAAAATTAAGAAAGGTGTGCGACAAGGTTGTATTCTTTCACCATACTTACTCAACCTGTATGCTGAGCAAAGAATCCGAGAAACTGGGTTCTATGAAGAAAAACATGGCATCAGGATTGAAGGAAGACTCATTAACAACCTGCGATATGCAGATGATACAACCTTGCTTGCTAAAAGTGAAGAAGACTTAAAACATTTACTGATGAAGATCAAAGAACACAGCCTTTGGTATGGATTACATTTCAATGTCAAGCAAACAAAAATCCTCATCACTGGACCAATAAACAGCATTCTTATCAACGGAGAAAAGATTGACGTTGTCAAGGACTTCATTCTTCTTGGATCAATTATCAACACTCATGGAAGCAGCAGTCAAGAAATCAGACGACGTATTTCATTAGGCAAATCTGCTGCACAAGACCTTTTTAAAGTGTTGAAGAGCAAAGATGTCGGCCTGAAGACTAAGGTGCGCCTGACCCAAGCCATAGTATTTTCAATAACCTGATATGCATGAGAAAGCTGGACAGTGAATAAGGAAGACTGTAGAAGAATTGATGCTTTTGAGTTATGGTGTTGGAGAATATTGAAAATGCCATGAGCTGCCAAAAGAACCAACTGATGTGTGTTGGATGAAGTGCAGCCAAAGTGCTCCTTGGAGACCAGGATAGCCAAACTTCGTCTCTCATACTTTGGACATACTGTCAGGAGGGCCCAGTCGCTGGAGGAGAATATCATCTTTGGTAAGGTCAGAGAAAAAGAGGAAGACTCCCAGCAAGATGGATTGGCAAAGTGGCAGCATCAATGGGCTCAGGCGTGGCAATGATAGTGAGGTTGGCCCAGGATCGGGCAATGTTTCATTCTGCTGTGCATAATGTCGCTATGAGTCGGTACACACTCGATGGCACCTAATAACAACAATAGGTTATAAGTTTTGAGTGATTTGGGTACTGTTTCCTTGAATGCATTTCTTCTCTTTATTAATGGTTACCCTCTTGGGCCTAATGTACTCAAAACCCAGGGCTCTATATCAGAAACTTCTCTCTGTACATCCCCCTTCTCCTTTTCCCTGGACTGCAGCATTACCCAAAGCCAACTTTGCAACCACTCCTTTAACAAACAAGGCTGCTGTTTTACACCACAAGGCCTTTGTTTGAAATAGAAGAGGGCTATTCCCATTGGCTGTGGCAAGCTGCTGACATCTTTGTGGGAAACAAAAGCATCTCTTGCCCCAGAAAGGCTCAATCCTACCCCCAGGCACATGGCTTACTTCTACTAAGAGGGCTGTCTTGTCTCCACTCCCAAGCTACTTGTCATCAGAATGATCTTTCTCATTTCCTCCTAAAGGACTCCTATAGCCTGGACACGAAGTCCCGTCTCTTGGAATGGCCCACTCAACCCACTGTCATTGAATCAATTCTGACTCACAGCAGCTATAAAATAGAGTAGAAGTGCCCCGTAGGGTTTCCAAGGTCAACAACACTTAACAACAACAACAAATCTTAAGGGAAGCAGACTGCCACATCTTTCTCCCACAGAGCAGCTAGTGCATTTGAATTTCCTACCTTTCAGTTTGCAGCCAAGTGCTTAACCACTGTGACACCCAGGTTCCTCGATTGGCCCACAAAGTCCTGCAAACTTGGCCCTCTCCCACTTACCTCTCCATAATTATACCCTCTCTCCTGGTGTGGCGCTGTGGGTTAATGCACCAGATTGCACAGCCGTTTGAACTGCAAGGTCAGCAGTTCAAGCTCACTAGCTGCTCCTTGGAATCCCTATACAGGGTCACTATGGGTCGGAATCGACTGGACGGCACTTAACAACAACAACAACCTCTTGAATAAGGAAACAATCCTGGAGGCTGCACTTCAGTGGAGCAGGCCTCGCACCCCGCCTGCTGAAGTACTGAGAGACACTTCTGCTCCAGATTCAAAGATTCCATGTCCCTAACCATGGAATTCCTCCTTAGTGCTCAGGTCCACAGGCCCTATGTGGACTCCTCAGCTGTGACTGGCATCACTATGCCAACTGTGTGGGCATTAGAAACAACCTAAATGTTCGTTGACTCCCTCCTACCCTAAGAAGGCTTTGTTCTCAGTGGATCTGCCAATCACTCTTCACCAACCCTCTTTCCCCTTCACATGCAAAGTACAAGGGTACCCATTATCCTTATCAAAAGAAAAATGCTCACAGGCATCAAAAAACTGCTGTCCATAAGTCTCCTTGATATCGGCAGGCGCTTCTTCCCAAGCTTGCTTCATTTTCTCTAAAGACAGCTGAAGGTCTGTCATTCCGGTTCTGAAGTAGCCAGGTTCAACTATGCTGATTTTCACTCCAAAATGTTGAAGCTCACGCCTGAAACAAAACCCTCCAAATAATTCCTTTGAAAGTCACCACAATTTCAATGCTTTCATTAAGACTGGACTTTCATGACTTTCACGGGCGGGGGGAGGGCTGAGGAGGAAGACATTATTAAAACATCTTTACTGAATTTAAAAATACAAAGGAGACAAGAAAAACTTTAAACATTCCTAGGTTGAACACTTGGGACAGAATTAAATGAATTACCATAGCATTCAACTTTACAGCCACTCCTGTAACTAACAATTATTAAGTAAAATACCAGAAAGATGTTTACCTGTGCTTTATTGACTATACAAATGCTTCCGATTGTGTGGATCATGACAAGCTATGGACAACATTGCGAAGTATGAGTATTCCTGAACACTTATTGTGCTCATGAGGATTCTGTACCTGGACCAAGAGGCAGTTG
>NW_006408551.1:2882667-2955105 GCF_000296735.1 Chrysochloris asiatica | reverse complement strand
ATCACTTTAAAAAGGTCTTGTGCAGCAGATTTGCCTAATGTAATACATCCTTTGATTTCTTGACTGCTGCTAGTAGGGTTCTAATTCATTCATGCCTGGGTTAATTCTTCAGTGGGTTGTTATGAAAATTACTTAAAATAATGTCCAACACATAGTAGTTGGGGTGGTTGTATACTGAGTTAGTTCTGACTCATAGCAACCCTGTATATGGTTTCCAAGGCTGTAAATCTTTACAGGAGCAGAAAGCTTCATCTTTCTCCTCTAGAGCTGCTGATAGATTCGAGCTGCTGACCCTGCAGTTAGCAGCACAGCTTGAAATTCACTACATTACCAGTATCCATACATCATACTCATTGGAAGTATATAATAATGACATGCAATAGTGTTATCTGACCTACACATGTAAAATAAATTCAATACTGTCTTGGGAAGCCAAACTAGGAAATATAAAAGTAAGATAGAGGTGCAAGAAATTCAAATCATGGATGAAAAAATTGCCAAGAGGTAGAGGCAGCCTCACTACGAGTCATAGCAAATTCAAGTTATAAGAAATAAAAGAAAATGTAAAGAAAAGATAAACATGATAAAGTGATGGAACAGGTCAGTTGGAACCAGATGAATAACCAGAGAGAAAGAGAATCACCATGAAGGAACAATGGTAAGTTCATTTTAAGTAGAAAAGAAGGAAACATCATCTCTTCAGAAATGAAATTTCATCCAGGATAAATCTTGAAAATTAGAGTATGATGTGCCGACAGGAGACAATACACAGTTCTGCCACATGCTGACTGAGATAGAAGAACTTTGGGAAAGAATCTTTACAAATGTGAGACACCATTTTCTATGTAAAACAGATGAGTAATAACATCTACGCATCATGATGTGGGGAGTGACAAACTAAGATAATGTAGGTGAAAGCAACTAGCACAATGCCTAAGACAAATTTAAGTTTCAATACTTGTTTTTTTTTTAATTGAACAGTTACCTCAGAACATCTGAAAAAGCTTCCACTCCATACTTGGAGCTACAGTAGACTCCTCCAAAGAATGCAATTCTTCCCAGGACGCTGGAGACATTAACAATCCTCCCCTGTGCTTTCCTCACCAAGGGAAGTATGCCCAAGGTCACCTTGATCAAACCAATCAGATTCACTTGGAGGATATTCACATAGGTCTCAATCTGCAGCCATTCACTGCAGCCAGTTGGGTAGATAATGCCTGCATTGTTGACCAGGCCCCAGAGTCCTAAAAGAATAAAAACCAAATCAAGAGTTCAGTCCAAGACAAAACAACAGTCTGTTTACTCTGACCAGTCTTCTTACTGAAAACTAAAACTGCTAGCCAACACATTTTTTTAACCTTTTAAAATGCATCTATAAGTCAACAGTTATCAACAACAACATAAGTTACTCAGAAAGCAGGTTAAAAAAAGATATTAAAAGCTCAGGTCAAAAGCTAAGGGGAGGCAGGAGACAGAAGGCCATATAGAAACTCAAGGAAATCTGCCAACCCATGTGAACTTGAACTTCAGTATTCACAGCCTCACAAAGGTTCTCAAATAGCTGCACTATCGGTCTAAGGGTGAACTAGACATATAACCTCCTTCAAAAAGGCTTAAAGTAAAATTATCTTAAACTCTGGTGTTGGGTCAGGGAAGAATCACCATTAAGCTTTTATAACTATAAGCTATCTTTCATGATGGTTTACAACCCAAATGCAACTATATGGGTGACCTAAACCACTTCAAGTTGATAATTAATTTAAGATATGCTTCTAAGTGACCCCAGGCATTACACAGAAGGAAATGTAAATATTCTCTAGAGAAATCTTTACTTACTGTTGTCAAATGCCATGGAGTTGGTTCCGACTCATAGAGACCCTGTACAGGGTTTCCAAGGAGCAGCTTGTAGACTTGAACCTTTGACCCTGTGGTTACCAGTCCAGTTCTTATTCTAAGGTGCCACACCAGGACTCCATAAGTCCTGATGTTGTTGTTGTTAAATGATGTCTAGTTAATTTTCATTAATAGCAACCCTATGTAAGGAGCTCTGGTAGCATAGTGGTTATGATTCGGGCTGCTAACCTCAAGGTCAGCAGTTCGAAACTACCAGTGGTTCCGCGGGAGAAAGATGAAGCGTTCTGCTCCCGTAAAAATTTACAGCCTCGGAAACCATATGCAGGGTCACTGTGAGTTGGAACCGACTCCATGGTACTTAACAACAACAACAAGAAATCCTATATACAATTTCCAAGGAGTGGCTGGTGGATTTGAACTGCCAACCTTGTGGTTAGCAGTCAGTGTTTATCCTACAGCACCACAAATCCTTATATCAGATGTTAAACTATCATCAGAAAGTTACTAAGAAAAACACAAGCTCGCTGTCAAAAATTACTAAACATACACGGATACAAAGCATTATATGCAAAAAATGCAAAAAAAGAGTCCCAAAGATTTTAGATAATAATATAAAAGAAGTATTTTAAGTATATTTTTTCAATAAATTGAATTTTAATAAAGACAAGACACTATTAATATAATCACACAAATTTATAAAGTAACCAAGTGGAACTTCTAGAAATAAAAGGTATTATGATTGAAATTTTAATTTTTGGTGAACAGGTTTAATGGCAGCTAGACATAAAGTACTCCTGGTATGGTGCTATAGGATCAGCACTGGACTCTTAACCACAGGCTGGCAATTCAAACCCAAACCCACTATATAGGGTTGCTATGAGTCAGCACTTAACAATAGCAACAAGACATAGCAGGAAAGAGAAACAAACTGGAAGATAGAATATTATGCAAAATGCAGCACAAAGAAAAAAAGAGATGGGAAAATAAAAGAAATAATAAGAGACACAAGAACAAAATTAAAATATTTGGCACATGGCTGATCAGACCCATACACAAAAAGAAAGGGATTGAAATAAAGGTAGTATTTGAAGTAATGATGACTGAGAATTTTCCAGAGCTGATAATAAAAGATACTAATCCACAGATTCAAGATGCCATTGGAGGTAATGTTTCTTGAAGAAAGTAACCAGGATATTGATGGATACGGAGGAAACTTCCAGATAGAGACAAGAAGAGCCCGATGGGCAAAGGAAGCTTGAATACAAAAGCAGGAGCTAAGGCCAAAGTGAAGAGTGCTATAGTTGACTCCTGATATGGCGCTGTAGGATCAGCACTGGACTGAGTCAAAACTGACTCAAACTTACCAACAACAACTGGTGTGGCACTGTAGGATAAGCACTGGGCTGTGAACTACAAGGTCAGCAGTTCAAACCCACCAGCTGCAAAACTGTCCATAGTTTGTCATGACCCACACAGTCGAAAGCCTTTGCAAAGTCAATAAAGAACAGGTAAACATCTTTCTGATATTCTCTGCCTTCAAGATCCATCTGACATCAGCAATGATATCCCTCATTTTACATCCTCATCTGAATCTAGCTTGAACCTGTTATGTACTGTTGCAGCCAGTGTCTAATTACCTTTAGCAAAATTTTACTTGCACGCAATATTAATGATACTGTCTGGTGATTTTTGCATTCAGTTGGGTCATCTCTCTTTGGAATGGGTAGGCACAAATACAAATCTCTTCCAATCAGTTGACCAGATAGCTGTCTTCTAAATTTCTTAGCATAGATGAGTGAGTGCTTCCAGTGCTGCCTCAGTTTGCTGAAAGAGTTCAATTTGTATTCCATTCATTTCCATCCTTGTTCTTTGCCAATGTCTTCAATGCACCTTAGAATTCTTCCTTCAGTACCATTGGCTCTTGATCATATGCTACCTCTTGAAACGGTTAAACATCTACCATTTCTTTTTAGTACTGTGACTCTGTATATTCCTTCCATCTTTTTTTTCTTGTTGTAAAATACATTTAATACAAAATAATTCATACTTTCATATGTTTTTACAGACATAGCATATTTACAAATTCAGCTCTACAGTATTTATTTAATGTTTACTATTTTTCCATTATTTGCTAGTTTTACTGTTTCCTTCAGCAGTGAAATACTGTCCAGTATTCTCTAGAGTTGAAAAACTCATTTCTTGGGAAATCCTCCTTGTTCCAAGGCCTCTGTTCTTTTCCATTTTGTTGCCACAGCTGGATTTCCACTGGACAGTGGGGCTTGGCAGATGAGACCCAGGTGTAGGCCCTGGTGGATTACTAATATACTTGGTTTTCAATGTGTGGCTGTAATCTAAGTACACGCATTAAATAAGAATAAACCTTGTATGAAGTCAAGCCCAGTCATCTCATGCCACAATGAAGATATGTTGTAACAGGATTCCTGGGAAGCTCTTTAATGTCACATAATCTGGAAAACTAAATATATCAGGCCACTGTTCCTCTGCTGATGCACCCAAAGTTTCAAATATTTTTGTTAGTTGATCAAGGTCTGAATCTTCTAGCAAAAAAGGAATCCTTTGAAGCAACTCTGCTAACATACAGTCAACAACCCACACGTCCACACCCACACCATACATACTAGCTCTAAATAGTAACTCAGGGACCTGATACCACCAGGTTTTAACCTGATGATCTATTGGGACTTCCAAATGGTCAGGTCAAAATATGCCAGTTTCAGAACTCCATTTCCATCTAGCAACAAGTTTGGTTTCAGGTCCCTATGTAGAGTCCACTGTTGATGTAAATATTCTAATCCTTATAGAGTCATCAACATATATGCTTTGATGTGTGATGATGTCAGCACAAGACTATTATACCTTATTATAACCTCTAGATCAGTTTCCATAAAATCAAATACAAACTTGATATTAAGTTTATGTCTAAAAGGAAACCAATTATATTTGGATGACTTAGTTCCTGTAATAATTTAATCTCTCTTAAAGCTGTTCTATTTATACCATCTTTATCTTCTGATCTATATCCAAGTTCAATTTTTTTTAAATGACAACTATCTGGTTAGTGTTCTTGTCTCCAACCTTGTTTGTTGTGGTTGTTAAGTGACATCAAGTCGATTACGACCCATAGAGACCCTGTATAGGGTTTCCAAGGAGCAGCTGGTGAGCTTGAACCACTGACCTTGCAGTTCAAACAACTCTGCAGTCTGAGGCATTAGCCCACAGCGCCACACCAGGACTCCTCCAACATTGTAAACTGTAGCAAATCTTCCCTCTCTGAGAAAATCCAGTATTCACAATACTTTGCTCATGACTTCATGTCCAAAACTATCTGGCTCATGGACCTGACTTCAGTCAAAAAGCTTCCATCTTCTTTGATGTTTCCTCTATCATTCAATATTAAATATTTTGTCCATAAAATCTTTCAGTATTGCAAGTTGAGGCTTGAATTTTTTTCATTAGTTCTTTCAGGTTGAGAAATGTTGAGTGTGTTCTTCCCTTTTGGTTTTCTAACTCCAAGTCTTTGCATGTTTCATTCTAACACTTGACTGTTGCTATCTATTCCTAAGACTAAGCAGGAGACCCAATGTTTGGTTGGTCTATCCGGATTTTGAAGAAAGCATATTCTAGGAATATGCTTACTGTCTCCCATTTATAAAACCACTAGAAAGAAAACTGCATCTGAGTGGGATCCCAACTTAAAATGAACCATCCCAGAGGCAGAAATGGGAAGTACCACCACTAAGAAGCCACAGGAGCAAAGCACATCCTTTGGATCCAGGACACCAGCACTGAGAACTTTCTAGACCAAGGAGACAGAGAGAGAAACTTACACTGAACACAGGGAGAGACAGCAGCAGCAGAACCAGGACAGTAGTGGCAGGAAATGGCATGGTGGGCTTCCTGGCTCACAGAGCACGAAAGCTAAGTGCTTTGGACAGTAGGTCTGCTGGCAGAGTAGGGTGCCTCTTGGCACTTATTGGCAGAGCTAAAGAACATGATAACACTTGCTCAAGCAGGTCAGAGGCCAAGGGACCATGGAGTCTGAGAGGCTGAGGGGGAGGGAGGCACAGCATGGCTAAGAGTTGTCATAACCAAAGAACTGTTTTCTGAATTGTTTCTGATCCTGAATTGGAATCTGTTATTTCCCTAATAAACCTAGTAATCATGAGTAATGTATGTAAGCTCTGTGGCCACTGCAAGGAATTATCAAGCCCAGAAGAGAAGTTGAGAGCACCATGGGAAGAATGGTTGGTGCTAGAATTAGTAGAGAGGTTGAACAGAGGAGGTATGTCTGACCTTCGCCTCACAGGAATCAGTTGTTGATGCTGATAGTGATCCTTCTCCTCCCACCATTAAAGTTAAAGAAGGTCAGATACCTGGGGTTTTCACAAAGGGCATTCACTGTATGCTTACAATAGCAGGTAATTCCATGTGGCCAAAGAACAGGGTGATGCCTATGGAGACAAGGCGGGAACGACACACTGGAGACCAGACTGTGAAGCTCAGCAGTGGAAATGCCCAAAAGGAGAAAGGAAAATGAATTAAGGAAGCAGAGGCTGTTATAATGGTCTGTGTGAAAAATACCGAAGTCCTGGATTAAAAGGTAGTAGTGAGGATAGAGCGGGAGAAAATAGATGAGGAATTAAGAATTCAAATGCCCACAGATAACACAAAGTAGAGACACTGGCTGGTATAAGGCAATAGGGAATGGTGGGGATAGTGAAGCACTGAAGAGCCCAGATCTCCTATAAAAGAGAAGCCACTATTCAGCCCCATCCAAAGATTATCACATAGAAATGTAGGCCCAGTGAGGCCAAATCATGTGATTTTATGTGAACTAGCCTGACTTTTATATGCCAGTAGTGGTGGTGGTGGTGGTACGCCATGGAGTCGGTTCCAACTCATAGCAAACCTGTACGGGGTTTCTGAGGCTGTAAATCTTTACAGGAGCAGAACACCTCATCTTTATCCCATGGAACAGCTGGTAGTTTTGAACTGCTGACCTGAGGTTAGCAGCCCAATGCGTAACCACTACACTACCAGAGCTCCTTTTAAATACCAGTAGCTAATTTTAAATCTTTCTTAATATTCTATAGCCCAAACATAACAATTTGATGATGTCTAAAATATCTAGAGTGGAGAAATATTTAGTCGGTCCAACCACCAGGATCTACTGAATTATAAAATGAAGGAGTGTAAGAAGGAAAAGGTCAGAGAACGTGGATATTATCAAGAGAAAGTGAAATTTAAAGGGTCAAAGAGAACTTGAACAATAGCTAGAGAAAATGAAACTTAAAAAGTGACAAGGTACAAAGGCCAACTTTGATGACGTCAAGGAAGCAAAGGAAGAAGAATCAGTTTAGCACACCCTGAAAACTCTTCAAATACTAAGAGTTGTGTTTGTACTCCACTTGAAGTTAAGATAATAAATAGTCTCAAATCTATCAGGCTCATTTTTCAATTTCAACATTAAAGAAACATAACTGTCCTTCAAAGGACAAAAAACAGCCTTTTAAGTCAAGATTCCAATATATACTTACGGCAGGTGCTCTTGCAACTATGTGTGTGTTGGGGGGGGCGGGGGGTTATATACAAAACCACAAGGGAAGCACATACTCAGCAGTTCTCAAGCTGAAGGAACTGAAGAAAATATTCAAGCCTTAAGTTGCAATACTGAAGGATGCCATGGGCAAAATATTGAATGCCACTGGAAGCATCAAAAGAAGATGTAAGCAATATAGAGAGGCAAGGTACCAAAGAGAATTAACCAGTGTTCAGTCATTTCAAGAGGTACCCTATGATCAAGAACTGATGACAGAAGAAGTCCAAGGTGCACTGAAGGCATTGTTGAAAAGCAAGGCTCGAGGAACTGATGGAATAAAAACAGAAATGTTTCAACAAACTGATACAGCACTAGAGGCACTCAGCCAAGAAATTTGGAAGACAGCTACCTGGCCAACAGATTGGAATAGAACATATTTGTGTCCATTCCAAAGAAAGGTGACCCAACAGAATGTGGAAATCATCAATCTACATCATTAATATCATATGCAAGTAAAATTTTGCTGAAGATCATTCAAAAACAGTTGCAGCACTATATGCACAGAGAGCTTCCAGAAACTCAAGCAAGATTCAAAAAAAAACATGGAATGACAGATATAATGGCCGACAGCAAATGAATCTTGGCTGAAAGCAGAGAATACCAGAAAGATATTTACTTGTGCTTTATTAACTATGCAAAGGCTGTCATGTGTGGATCGTGACAAACTATGGCTAAATTGCAAAAAAATAGGAATCCCAGACACTTAATTGTGCTCATCAGGAACTGTACATAGACCAAAAGGAAACTGTTCAAGCAAAACAAGTAGATACTGAGTAGTTTACAATCATAAAAGGTGTGTGCCAGGGTTTTTAATTTTTCAGCATTCTTACTCAATCTGTATGCTGAGCAAATAATGCAAGAAACTGGATTATATGAAGTAGAACGTGGCATCAGGATAGAAGGAAGACTCATTAACAACCTGTGATATGCAGATGACACAACTTTGCTTGATGGAAATGAAGAAGACTTGAAACACTTAATGATGAAGATCAAAGACCACAGGATAGTATGGGTTGCACTTCAATGTAAAAAGAAATACAAAAGCTTCACGTTGTTGTTGTTGTTAGGTGCCATCAAGTCAGTACCGACTCATAGTGACCCTGTGAGCAACAGAATGAAACACTGCCCAGTCCTGGGCCAACCTCACAATTGTTGCCACGCTTGAGCCCATTGATGCTACCACTTTGCCAATCCATCTCGCTGGGGTCTTCCTCTTTTTCTCTGACCCTCCACCTTACTAAACATGACATCCTTCTCCAGCAACTGGTCCCTCCTGACAATATGTCAGAAGTACGCAAGACAAAGTTTGGCCATCCTGGCCTCCAAGGAGCACTCTGGTTGCACTTCTTCCAACACACATCTGTTGGTTCTTTTGGTAGCCCATGTTGTTGTTGTTGCTGTTGTTAGATGCCATCGAGTCAGCAATGACTCATAGCGACCTTATGCACAGCAGAACAAAGCAATGTCCGATCCTGGGCCAACCTCACTACTGTTGCCACACTTGAGTCCATCGATGCTGCCACCTGGCAAATCCATCTCGTTGGAGGTCTTCCTCTTTTTCTCTGACCCTCCATCTTACTAAACATGATATCCTTCTCCAGCGAATGTTCCCTCCTGACAATATGTCCAAAGTATGAGAGATGAAGTTTGACCATCTTGGCCTCTAAGGAGCACTCTGGCTGCACGTCATCCAAAACAGATCTATTGGTTCTTTTGGCAGCCCATGGCACTTTTAATATTCTCCTCCAACACCATAACTCAAAGGCATCAATTCTTCTACAGTCTTCCTTATTCACTGTCCAGCTTTCGCATGCATATAAGGTTATTGAAAATAGTATGGCTTGGGTCAGGCGCACCTTAGTCGTCAAGCTGACATCTTTGCTCTTCAACACTTTAAAAAGATCTTGTGCAGCACATTTGCCCAATGCAATACGCCATCTGATATCTTGACTGCTGCTTCCGTGAGTGTATATAGTTGATCCAAGAAGAATGAAATCCTTGACAACTTCAATCTTTTCTCCATTGGTAAGAATGTTGTTTATTGGTCCAGTGGTGAAGATTTTTGTTTTCTTGACACCAAGATACAATCCATACCGTAAGCTGTGCTCCTTGATCTTCATCAGTAAATGTTTTAAGTTCTCGTCACTTTCAGCAAGCAAGGTTGTATCATCTGCATATTGAAGGTTGTTAATGAGTCTTCCTCCAATCCTGATGCCACACTTTTCTTCATAGAACCCAGCTTCTCATATTATTTGCTCAGCATACAGGTTGAATACGTATGGTGAAAGAATACAACCATCACACACCTTTCTTAATTTTAAACCATTCTGTGTTCCCATTTTCTGTCCAAACAAATACCTCTTGGTCCATGTACAAATTCCTCATGAGTACAATTAAGTGTTCCTGAATACTCATACTTTGCAATGTTGTGCAGAGTTTATCATGATCCACACAATCAAAAGTCTTCATACTAGACCAAAAATAAACATCTTGATAAATGAAGAAAAGACCGAGGCTATCAAAGACTTCATTTTGCTTGGATCCACAATCAACACTCATAGAAGCAGCAATCAAGAAATAAAACGATGCTTTGTTTTAGGCAAATATGCTGCCCCTTACAGTGTTAAAGAGCAAAGATGTCAGTTTGAGGACTAAGGTGTGCCTGACCCAAATCAGGGTATTTTCAGTGACTAAATTTGCATGTGAAAGTTAGACAATGAATAAAGAAGACCACAGAAGAATCAATGGATTTGAATTGTAGTGTTAGAAAAGAATACTGAAAGTACCATGGACTGTCAGAGAAACAAACAAATCTGTCTAGGAAGAAGTACAGCCAGATGCTCCTTAAAATTGAGGATGGCGAAGGAGGTAGGCTTGCAGAATGTGCCCTTTGGTTGTTTTTTTAAGTTGTTGTTAAGTGCCGTCGAGTTTGGTTGTTTAAATGATTATATATTCCCGAGTGTTTGGGTGTATATCCCTCCCCAACAACAACAACAAAAAAAAAACAAAAAAAAAAAAAACAGAGGGAATAGAAGCAAGAAAAAAAAGTGAGGATGGCGAGATTTTAGTCTCTCGTACTTTAGACATGTTGTCAGGAGGGATAAGTCCTGGGAGAAGAAACATCATGATTGGTAAAGTGGAATGAAGAGCAACAAAAAAGAAGAAGATGCTCAATGAGACTGACTGACGGACACGGTAGCAGCAACAATGGGTTCAAACACAGCTGTGAGGCTAGCACGGGACCAGGCAGTGTCTCATTCCATTGTACAAACAGGCGCTATGAGTTGGAACTGACTCGACAGCAACTAATAACACTACATGCACGAGGCGTTTCAAAAACTGGGGGGAAAATGAAATTTAAAAACAATGGAACTTTTCCATAAACTTTCTGAAGCCCCATCATGTATATAAGATATACATCATTTTTGTTGTTATGAAGTGTTGTCGAGTCAGTTCTGACTTACAGCAACCCTGCATTGGGTTCCCAAGAAGCGGCTGGTATAATATGCATGTATGTAAATATATGCTGTTCTGAATTGATCTCAAGTCATGTCTAACTCATAGTGACCCTACAGGATAGAAGAGAACTGCCTCATAACGTTTCCAAAGCTGTCATCCTTACAGAAAACCCACTGCCACCGTGACGATTCTGATTCCGAGACCTTACATAGAGTTTCAGATGCTGTAAATCTTTACAGGAATAGAGACTCATCTTTCTCCTGTGAAATGCTTGGTGGGTTTGAAGGCTGAACTCCTCATGGTGCTGTAGGATCAGTTCTGGACTGCTAATCACAAGGTTGGCAATTCAAACCCACCAGCTGCCCTTGGAAACCTTATACAGGGCAGCTATGAGTGACAACCAACTCAATGGCACTTTAACAGCATGTCTTTACAGAAGCAGACCGCCACATCTTTTTTTCCAGAGAGCAGCTGGTAAGGTCAAACCACCAATCTGGCACCTAACCACTGTGCCATCGATAGATAGATAGATAGATAGATAGATAGATAGATAGATAGATAGATATAGAGATGCTGTTGTTGTTATGTGCCGTGGAGTCTATTCTGACTCATAGAGACCCTGTACAGGGTTTCTGAGGCTGTAAATCTTTACGGGCACAGAAAGTCTCATCTTTCTCCCGCGGAACAGCTAGTAGTTTGAATTCCTGACCCGGAAATTAGCAGCCTGATTTATAACCACTACTCTACCAGAGCTCCTTATATATATAAAACCTTAGCATCTTCATGCCTAAGTAAATGGAAAGGAGAAAATACTCTTCATACCTCTGTCCCCGACGCGCTCCTTCACCCACTGGGTGGCTGCAGCGATGCTCTCTGTCTGGGTGACATCCAGAATCACTGTCTCCAGTCTGTCTGATGTCTTTTCTCTCAGTTGCTCAGCTCCGTGCTCCGTCAGACACCCAGCCAGCACCCTCAGGCCTCGTAAGTCCAGCTGTCTGGCCAGCAGGTTCCCAAAGCCGGAATCACAGCCCGTGATGAAGACATACTTGTCTTGCAGGTTGCTTATTACCTGTCTCTCACGATACCAGCGCAATAGGTAGTAGAAGCCCACAAGAACTGCCAGATAGAGCCACATGGTAAGAGTCCCTCTTTCTCCTTTGATAGAAAGAAAACAGTTTGGATTTTCATTTATATCTTCCTTCTTTAACCACTATTATTTATGTGCCAGGCATTGCATAAGATGCTGGGCACTCCATATTGACTAATACCCTCAAGACACCACAATTTTGAGTAATGACTCAAGTAGGTTCCCAAAGAAATACACTGCAGTTTACCAGGTGCAAGAAGAGAAGTCTATACACAGTATAATGAGGCAGCAAAGGAGGAAGAACCACTGGCTGACTACATTAGGGAAAGCTTCACAGAAGCAGTGATCGTGGAACTACTTCCTACATGACAAGAAAAAAATCTAATCCATAGCTGCAAAGTTGGTTCCAACTTATGGTGACCCTGCATGTTTCAGAGTAGAACTGTTCTTCACAGGCTTTTCAATGGTTTGTGATCTTTCTGAACAGATCACCAAGGAACCTCTGGGTTAATTTGAACTCCAACCTTTCAATTAGTAGCCAAAGCACTTAACCATTTGCACCACCTAGGGGCCTTGCATTATGTTTGTATACTTTTCTCATCTCCCCTATTGCTACTATTAATATTGGTAGTTTGTTAAAGTGTCATCAAGTCAGTTCCGACTCATAGTGACCCTGTATAGGGTTACCACAGAGTGGCTGGTGGGTTGGCAGTCCAGTGTTTATCCTACAGTTCCATAACAGGACTATTAATAATAGCTATCATTTATTAAATGCCAAGTATCTACCTGCCATTTTACATATTACCTCATTCAATCTTTATTATGAGTTATTTCGTAGGTTAGGTAAGTTCCCATTGAGCAACTGGTTGGCAAAGCCAAGATTTGCACTCCAAAGCTGTCTGACTCCCAAGTCCACACTGTCACCAGTATGCCATGCTGTTTCTAAGACTGGTACCTCCACTAAGGCAAACGTTATCTGTACTGACTGTAGATACAGCCATCCTTAGAAGCTGTGATAAAAATGTCACCAAGCAAACACCCAGAAATACTTCTCCTTCCCAGGCAAGATTCCCAGAGTGCTGCAGAAGCGATACCTGGTGAGTAAGAAGGCTCCGCTCACCTTCCACTTGCCCCAGGATGTCCACTCTGATGGGGAAGTTTCCAGAAGTCCCACGGACATGCCACAGGCCTCAGCCCTTTTCCTACACAGGCAGAATCCCCATCACTAAAGTAGGCTTCAAGGTTTTATCCTAAGTCTTTTAGACAAATTGACAAAAGACATAGAGAAAATTGCTTCTGTATTTGCTATAAAATTCTTATAAAGAACACAGTACTGGTGTACAATGCACAAGATCTCTAATGACCTGTCACACATTTAATACCTGGAAAGATTGTCTTTTTGAAGAAAACAGTATTTGTTGTTGCTAGTCACTGCCAAGCCAACTCCATCTTGTGGTGACCCTATGTGTTCAGAGTAGAACCGCTCCATAGGGTTTCCAAGGCTAGGCCTTTCAGAAGCAAACCTCCAAGTCTTTTTTCACAGGCGAGCCTCTGGGTAGGGTCAAACCATCAACCTTTTGGCTAGTAGTCGAGTGCTTAGCTGTTTGTGCCATCTAGGAATTCTTGATTATTTTTAGATTATCTACTTTTTCATATTATCTTAGATTTTAAAGGCAAAAGTGAAAACTTAAAAAAAAAAAAAAGTGAATACTGACTGTCAGTAATTCTATCAATGTTTATAAACAGCCTTTTTTCATCTCTTCATTTTCATTGTTTTTTCTATTTTTTATGTTTGCATTTTAACCTGCCTAACCTACACCACCACCAGAGCTCCTTTCTTTTATTTTTGATTGGCTCAAACTTTTTTTAATAAGTTATGTGTCTAAGAATAAAACTTCACTGACATATCCTCCTCTCTCAGCCTAATTTCTAAAGCTGCCCTCCTTTCTTAACTGGGAAAAAGTTAGTAACTACTTGGGCAGCTTATAACTTGTATTTGCATTGTTTACAAATACTCCTCATTTCAAGTCAGTATATGAAATTCCACAAACAAAAAAGGAAAAATATTACCTTACAAGATCTTCTTTTGGAAAATAGTCTATGTTGGATTTCCAGTTCCTCTGGAATTGCGCTTCTGTCCTCCACAGAACAGAAATACAGCAAGTGGAAAGGAATAATGGGACTAATAAAATCCTTGTTGATCAGATATGGGGTTAAAATTTTTTTCAACTACTCTCATTGATGGGAGTTAGGGCAGTAAGCCAGGTTAATCACAGAGCTTCAGCAACACAATTCTCATGGCCCAAATAAAAAAGGTGCATTTGACTTATCCAAACTTTCACAATATAGCTATCAGCATTAACCATGAAAGAGCTGATTTTCCCCACTCTCAAGAAGTCACAATTTGCAGTAGAGCATATCCAGGGAGTCCTATTTCTACATGTAAAATCACTCTTGATTTCTAATCAATTGAAATAAAATTTAAAAGTTGACACCAAGTCAATTTCAACACACAGCAACCACACAGAGTAGACCTGCCCCATAGGGTTTCCAAGGCTGTAATCTTTGCAGAAGCAGACTGCACAGCTGGTGGATTTGAACTGGTGAGCAAGGCAAGTGCTTAATCACTGCACCACCAGGACTCATTTTCTAACCAATAGCTTTCCTAAACACAAATGGGGTGAAGAGCAAAAGACTAAAGAAAACAGAGTGACAAAATTTCTTTCAGAGATGTTCATTACAAACCAGTATTGGAAAAGTTGAGGGATCTTTTAAGAAAATATAAAACCATATTCACGACCTCTATCCAAACATGGGGAGCACAGTGGCTACATAGAATAAGCACTGGACTGCAAACCACAAGGTCCGAGATTCAAACCCACTAGGCACTGCACAAACGAGCTCTGGTAGCGTAGTGGTTACGAATCGGGCTGCGAACCTTAAGGTCAGCGGTTCGAAACTACCAGCCGCTCCGCGGGAGAAAGATGAGGCTTTCTACTCCCGTAATGATTTACACCCTATGGGTCGGACCCGACTCGATGGCACTTAACAACAACAACAAGGCACTGCGCAGGAGAAAGATAAGGCTTTCTGCTCCAGTGAAGATTGAAAGCCTTGGATAAAAACCCTATACAGAGCCCCTATGAGTCGGAACCAACTCGACAGCACTTACCAACAACAGTCTTTCACCACCACACCAAACACACACACCTCATTTGCTCAGAAAGGTGTATCCAGTCCTGGAAAACTTGAGGGACTTCACAGAGGCACCTCTACTTGGCAGTGCGCTCTTCTGCACTGCCTTTACAACACTCCCCTCTTGTGGCAAGAGTTGAAACTGCTCCATTTCGTTATACCAAGTTGGCAGTTCTCACCAGTGTCCTTGCTCAGCTTGAAAATCAGATGTTGCCAAAACGAAAAGCAGAAAGAAAAAAACTGCCCTAGTCAGCCACAGAGTTTCCTGTACTCTCAGCCCCCAGCAGGGTAGGCTGATGTGGTTGTGTGCTGTCCAGTTCCAAACTAATAACGACCCTATAGGACATAGGAGAACGGGGCCCATAGGATTTCCTAGGCTGTCATCTTTATGGGAACAGGTCATAAGGGCTCTTCTCCCTCCAAGTCTCCCACAGAGCAGCTAATGGGCACAAACTGCCTTGACCTTCTGGTTAGCAGCCAAGCACCAAGCGTTTAACCACTGCACCAGGAGGACTCCTTCAAGGTTTTTACTTATCCTCCTTTTGTTTGCTCCCATTTATATGAAATAGATGAATGTAAAGAGATTAAAGCTTATTAGTGGTTACCGAAGGTCGGAGGCAGGAGAGAGTGGAAGTCTTGAATTAGAGGATACTGAGTTTCTGCTAACAGTGGTAAAATCATTTGGAGATGGAGTGGGGGTAGTTGCATAATATGATAGATTGTAATCAACATCACTGAACTGTACATGGACAAACTGTGGAATGGACAAATGTTTTGTTATACAACGGTAAGTCAAAAGTATTGCTACAAAATCACAGAAACTTTGATTAGAAAACAAAAATATCAAAATGTTAACCTACTGTTAACATATCTTTCATCTAGGCCTATACACTTTTGAAGGTGGTGTTTCTATCTCGCTAACCCATCCCTGAAGAATTCGGTGCTCTTCTATTTACACCACATCAAAAGGCAGTTTTGGCATCCTTAAGGGACTCAAATCATGTTCCTTTTCAATGTTCTTTAAGTTTGGGGAACCAAAAAGAAGTCTGAAGGGGCTGTAGGTTTTCCAACTAAATTCTCCTAAAGTGAGCAAATGTACTGTCATGCTACGGGGGCAGAAATTCCTCAGTGCCAATCTCCTGGCCTTTTTCTCACCAATGCAGTTTTCAATTTTCTTAAAACCTACTTATAATAAGACCCATGATTGTCCTTTAAGAAAATCTAGATTACCCCTTGGGAATCCTTTCTGAGTTGACCCCTCTACCTTAAATTTAACTGCTCCAGCAGAAAGCCACTGTTTTGAAGGTATCCTTTCTTTTTTTTTAAAGGCATTCTAACATGAGTAAGGGGAGTTCTGGCATGGAACTCTGCGTTTATGTGCTGGACTCCAAGATCGGCTTGAACCTCAAGGCTAGTGGTTCAAGCTCACCAGCCGCTCCTTGGAAACCCTATGCAGTGTCACTGTGAGTCTAAACGGACTCGACAGCACTTAACAACAACAACATGACTAAGGAGTCCTGGTGTGGTGCTATTGGATAAGTATTAGAGTGCTAACAAGGTTGGCGGTTCAAACCCACCAGCTGCTCCTTGGAAACCCTATATGAGTTGGAACTGACTCCACAGCATTTAACAACAACATGACTAAGGGGAGCGCAATGGCTCTGTAGCATAAGCACAGGACTGCAAACCACAGGGTCAGTGGTTAGAGCCCACCAAATGCTCCACAGGAGAAAGATGAGACTTTCTGCCCCAAAAAAGATTTTTTAAAGCCTCGAAAACCCTATACAGGATCGCTGTGACTAGACGAGACTCTATGGCACTTAACAACAACATGACTAAGACAAACAAAAAATATATTTAAGCATATCAATACAATTGGTGGATGGCTATGAAAACTTGTCTGCAGCCATCTACTGATTGCAGTGATATGCTTAAACACGTTTTGTTTGGAATAAACCCGTGTTGGCATGAACTGGAGCCCTAGTGGCAATTTTTTATTTACTCTTATACAGTGAAAGCTGGAACCTGTGTATGGCAGAAATTAAATAGAAAAATGTTGGATTATTGTTGTTGCTCTTGCTAAATGCCATCAAGTCAGTTCCGACCCATAGTGACCCTGTATACAGTTTCCAAGGAGCAGCAGATGAGCTTGTGAGAAACCTGCAAGACCTGGAAAAGTTCCAGCAGATAATGGCACCAAGTTCCAGCTCTCACAGTTCCACTGTATGGTATACGTTTTTACCACAATGAAACAACTAAAAGTAAATCCAGGGTGGATATGGTTCTAGAAAAGAGTACTCTGCAAAGCTATTAGAAGAGCGAAGACCCTAAGGCTCTGAAATTCAACTTATCTAAAATGATGGTGGTGGTTAAGTGCTGTGCAGTCGCTTCCAACGCATAGCGACCCTATATAGGGTTTCAAAGGCTGTAAATCTTTACGGGAGCAGAAAGCCTCATCTTTCTCCCGCAGAACAGCTGGTAGTTTCCAACGGCTGACCATGAGGTTCCCAGCCCGATTCGTAACCGCTACGCTACCAGAGCTCCTTAGAGCTCCTTACAGGGCACATAAAAAATTAAAATTAAAAAATCATTGTCAGTAAGTCAATTCGGACTCATAACGACCCCATAGGGTAGAGAAGCGCCCCATAGTGTTTCTGAGACTATAAATCTTTACAGGAGCAGGTAGCCTCATCTTGCACCCACAGAGCGGATGATGGTTCCAACCGCTGAACCGCTGACTTTGCAGTTAGCAGCCCAAAGCTTAAACTACTCCGCCAGGGCTCCATAAGCAGGATAGGTTGTAACTGTTGTTAAGCGCCATCGAATCACTTTTGACTCACAGTGACCCTGTACAGGGTTTCCAAAGAGAGGCTGGTAAGTTTGAACTGCCGATCTTGCGGTTCAAACAGACCTTCAGGTTGAGTGCTTATCCTATGGCACCATACCAGGCGTCCAAACAGTATAGGTGGTGGTGGTGGTTATGTGCTGTAGAGTCGGTTCCGACTCATAGCAACCCTGTACAGGGTTTCCGAGGCTGTAAATCTTCACAGGAGCAGAACGCCTCATCTTTCTCCCGCAGACCAGCTGGTAGTTTAGAACTGCTGACCGTGAGATTAGCAACCCGATTCGTAACCACTACGCTACCAGAGCTCCTTAAACAGTGTAAGTAGGGGCTGTGGAAGTCAACAATCAAGATTTGCCCAGGAAGTTAGATCTCTTGCAATATTAAAATACGTTTGATTTGCCCACAGGAGCTGCAGATGATAATCATTTTTCAATTTTCAAGATTAGGATAATAAATCCACAGCTGCTAGACACTATTCTCACCTGACTTTCCTATTACTATGAAAATAAACTCATAAAAATTATGATTTTCCTGAAATTGTAGAAAATGTTTAACTAAAAGGGAGGCGTAGTTAATCTTTCATTTCAGGAACCGCCGATCCCAGGGCCATCAAGAAGGAAGAGGATGAGTGGAGCGTGAGATCCTTACCTAGACAAGCGGCGACAGCAGAGGCAGTGGCATGGAGAGACAGAGTAGCTGCAGGCTGTAGGCCCACGGACTGAGTAAGGCTTTGTGTCTGCCCGCAGGAGGTTGGCTTACAGAATGTGCCCTTTGGAAATTTAAATGAATAAATATTTTTTTGTTTTGTTTTAAATGTGTACATCAAATATTTTTGCTTTGTTCATTTGTAAAATGTAAATGGGGAACCACAGCCAGGAAGTAGGATAAATGTTGTTGCATGGAGGATTTGTAATCATTGAGCTGAAACAAAGTGTATGATTTGTTGAATGTAAGGCTGATAATTTTGCCTATAAACCTTCACTCAATTCACACACAAAAAAAAATTTTTTTTAAATGATGGTTTTCAAGTTATCTGATACTCATGAGATTATCAGGTTGCCCACCACAACACACAATTGCAATGAGATGTAGCTTTTATTCAGTAGGAATGATTAGCATATCAATAGCAAATGGGCTTTTTTCATAGCCGTAAAGCTCTCCAAGATTTTGCAGCTTCCTCTAATTCATATTTTAGTGTTCCTGGGTTTTCTATTGGATTTGGTAATTCTATTTAGGTATTGAAGAACCAATTTCCAAAATCTTTTTTTTAAATGCCGGTTTGATTGCTTAAATGTGTTATTTCTAAAACATTCATAAAGTAAGAATGGATTCATATTTATGATTTAATCTCAATAATTTAAGTCAACATGCAGAAGGTCTCACCTTTCGGAGATCTTCCGGGAATAAAATGAGCTCCTCAGCCCACGTGAGCAGCGGATGTAGTGTAGGCGCTACTGCGCCCTGATTACTAGCAAACCCAATCCCGAAGCAGGAACTACATATCCCAGCGTCCCCGACACACAGGGAACCCAGTACGCCTGCGCAGTGAGGACGCCCTGGCTGCGTTTTTCCCGCCAACTGTTGGGGTATTTCGGCCCTGGTCGAATTTCTTGCTCCATGGAGACGTTTGACCCTGCCGATCTACCCGAACTGCTTAAACTTTATTACCGGAGGCTCTTTCCCTACGCCCAATACTATCGCTGGCTCAACTATGGCGGAGGTGATGAGGCGAGGAGTAGGGTGGGTAGTGGGGTTGGCAAGGGAGTATAAGAAGGTTCCGGGCGGGATGTTTTTGTTATTAAGTGCCGTCGAGTTGGTTCCGATTCATAGTGACCCTGTATAGGGTTTCTGAGGAGCAGCTGTTGAGCTTGAACCGCCGACCTTGCAGTTCAAACTGCTTTACATTCAGGCGCATTAACCCATAGCGTTACACCGATATGAATGGCTTTATGAAGTACCTCCTGTGAGCCAGGCTTTGTGCCCGGCGCCTTCCTACGTTATCTCGAGTCCGCCCCACCAGCTCTAAGGTGGAAGTGGACCGAGAGGCTATAATATATAATAACCAGCCTACAGCCACACAGTGAAAGACAGTACCGTTGCTGTTCCAGGCTCACGTTGTTATGGTTAAGTGCCAACGGTACCGACTTATACTGACCCTGTGTAAGGGTTTCCAAGGAGCGGCTGGTGGGTTTGAACCACGGACCTTACAATTAGCAGTCCAGTTCTTATCCGACAGTGCCACACCAAGACTCCAGATTCACTTGGTGCTCCATTTACCTCCCATGGTGCCTAAGCAAGGGTTGGTTACTGGGTTGTACTTGTAGCATGAAATCTTCACAGTGAATCTATATCAAGGAACAGATGAGGGGCTCTGGGAGAACGAAAGGTACTTTTATTTTCACAGCTGATAAAATATATTTGTGTTTTCCCATCATTTGACTTTTCTGTAAAATGCAGAATTTTTTGTTTTGAGTTGTTCCCACCCATAGCGACCCTGTATAGGGTGTTTCCAAGGAGCAGCTGGTGAGCTTGAACCACTGACCTTGAGGTTCAAACCGACTTTGCAGTCCAGCACATTAACCCACAGCGCCAAGCCAAGACTCCCCTTCAATTAAGGGTCTAGTTAGTCTTGTCCATTTTTATTTTTTATTTTTTTATATCTAGGGCAGTGTTGGACTCACTAAATGTTTTCTCATTTATCAAATGTTGTAATGCTGAGCTGAGTAAAGTAACAGATAAGCTTTAAAATGTAAATTTCTTTTGCAGTGATAAAGAATTATTTTCAACACCGTGAATTTTCATTCACATTGAAAGATGACATTTACATTCGCTACCAATCCTTCAACAACCAGAGTGATCTAGAAAAGGAGATGCAGAAAATGAATCCATACAAGATTGATATAGGTGCAGTATATTCCCACAGAGTAAGAAATCTAATTTTAATGTATTTGTTTTATTTTTAAACCAGGAATGGGTTGGTTCCCCCAGTGTTAGGTATAAACTTTTTAGAGTTTGTTGTTGTTGTTAAGTACCATGGAGTCAGTTCCGATTCATAGTGACCCTAGAGTTTACTCAACTATTAATTCAATCCCAAACTCTGTCAATTGTCTTAATATCCCAGTGTATTCAGAGCTGTCAGGTCTGTCAGTTTTATGTTAAAGAAATTTCTCCTGAAGATTTCTGACCTCTCCACTCTGGACTGATTTCTTTAGGCCTGATGAATATATATGATTTTGTAATCCGCTGGTAGCCATATGAGCTAAACATTGGGCTGCTAATCACAAGGTTGATGGTTCAAACCCACCAGGTGTTCTGCAGGAGAAAGCTGAAGCTATCGCTTCCGTAAAAATTTACAGTCTCAGGAACCCTAAAAAGTAATTCTACTGTATCCTATTGTTAAGTGCCGTTGAGTCGGTTCCGACTCAGAGCAGCGACCCTGTATAGGGTTTCCAAGGATCAGCTGGCAGGTGTGAACCACCAACCTTGCAGTTAGCGTCCTGTGCTTCTCCACAGCACCACAGCAGGCCTACACTCTATATTCTTTGTTAGAATTAACTTGATGGCAGTGGAGGTGGAGTCTCCTTTCACCATCACTCTGGATTCCTTTCATCTTTCTCCTGGGTTTCCCAGATCCTATGTCCTCTTCTTTCTTGGCTCCCTTATTTTGATGAAACATGTTTTCTAGGAGCTTCCTGAGAAAATATGCATAGAAGACAAAATTTTTGACACTTCATATAACTGCAAAGTGTCTTCACTGTGCTTTTATACTTCACACTGATGGTTGAGTTTGGAAATCATTTCACCTCAGAATTTTTAAGACATCGCTCCATTGTTGTCTTCTTTCTAATGCTGCTCTAAAGATGACTGATGCCATTCTGAGTCTTGTTCTGTGTGTTGGATCTGGAAACTACTAGGATTTTCTCTTTATCCCTAATATTCTAAAATTTCACAAGGCTGTGTCTTGATATGCATTTTTTGTTGTTTATTGTGCTAGATACTTGATGAGCCTATTTAATCATAAGATTGTATCTTTCAGTTCAGAGAAATTTTCCCTTTTTATTTGTAATACTTTTAATAATTGCTGTTGGTAGGTGCCATTGAGTCAGTACCAACTCATAGCAACCCTATGCACAATAGAATGAAACACTGTCCAGTCCTGCACCAACCTCACAATTGTTAATACGTTTGAGCCCATTGCTACTGCCACTGTGTCAATGAGTCGGAACTGACTTGACAGCATTTTTAACAATAGGACAAAGTAGGCTTTTTGTTGTTGATGTTCCTGAGTCTGTAAATTTTTATGGGAACAAATAGCTTTGGCTTTCTCCTGCAGAGCATCTGGTGGGTTTAAACCACCAACCTTGTGGTTGGGGGTCTTCCTCTTTTTCTCCGACCCTCCACCTTACCAAACATGATATCATTTTCCAAGGACTGGTCCCTCCTGATAATATGTCTGAAGTATGAGAAATTGTCATTTTTATCTTTTAATGTGATTTTTCTTCAAATTTTCTGAAGCCCCCTTGTATAAATTTTCCTGTTTTCTCTAGAAAAATGTAAAGTCAGATGTTGAGCCTCTTTGACTGGTCCTCTAAATCTTTTCCTCTATTTTCCTTTTCTTTGTCTTTAATTTCCAATAGCTCTTTTTTCTTTTTTTCAGTTTGAAAGCAGTTACTGATTTATTAACTGACCAGGTTATAAAAATAATCATGGTAGACACCTTAATTCATCCCTCTAATAAGCCTGTTGATCTGGTCTTCCCTGTTGCCAGCATCTCCACCTTCTGTAAAATGGATGGTGGTTTTCTTCAATCCACCTTGTGTTGAAGATAATTTGAAAAGCCACAGGAAGTTATTTGCTTCTTTGAAACGCTTCCCAACAATGTAAATCTCATGAATCAGATCCTCCATGCAGATGATGCCTTATTTACCAAGAGATCTTACAATCAACGTGTCATGTGTCAGGGCAATTCGCTTACTGATTTTACCATAACCACGCTTGTAGATCAGTTCATTCACTGACTTCAGGTTTGGATACCCTGGGGTGCTGTAGAATAAGCACTGGACAGGTTTGGTTTGAACCTCAATGTCAGTGGTTCAAATTCACCAGCCACTCCTCAGAAACCCTATACAGGGTCGATATGACTGAACGGCACATAACAACATGCAATATATGGTTCCGGAATCTTCAGACTGCTAATTGAAACCTTGTTGAGCTAAACAAAGATGCCATTGAAGATCTGGCAAAGGTAAACAAGCTGCAGTACTTTTCGAACCTTTGAGCCCACACCATTGATACCTTTGACCCTGGTCTGAAATGTCAGCTTGGGTTCTCCAGGTCCATAGAAGTTGCCAGTTTTTCTTGCCATCCTGGCTGTTCAAATCTCAGTTCTGTCCATCTGCCTATATTCCTTGTGACAGTGCTTGGCTTTTTCCTCCTTATGTATTGAAGCATCTTTTGAGCAAACTTTTTTCTCAGGCACTTGATCTTTTAGTTCTGCAAAATTCCTTTTGCTTTTTCTTAAGGGTCTCTGGCACAGCAAGAACCTTTGTATTCTCTTCGACACCCTCCATGGTTCCAGCCAGTTAAAATAAAACTTTTTTTTTTTTTTTTTATGACTTTCCATTATCCATAGGAGCTCTGGTAGCGTAGTGGTTACGAATCGGGCTGCGAACCTTAAGGTCAGCGGTTCGAAACTACCAGCCGCTCCGCGGGAGAAAGATGAGGCTTTCTACTCCCGTAAAGATTTACACCCTCGGAAACCCTGTACAGGGTCGCTATGGGTCGGAACCGACTCAACGGCACTTAACAACAACAACAACATCCATTCAACGGCACTTAACAACAACAACAACATCCATTATCCATATATGTCTACTTACTACCTTTGCTGTTGTTGCTTTTTAAGTGTCATTGAATCGTTTGTGATGCATAGTGACCCTGTATAAGGTTGGTTTCTGAGGAGCTGCTGGTGAATTTGAGCATCTACCTTGTACTTAGCCAGTCCAGTGCATATCCTACAGCGCCACACCAGGACTCCTGTTCCTACCCCTGGTATCAGTAAAATATTCTCTTCAACTGTGCCTGTTATCTAGAGATTCTTTGACTCTGTCCAGATAATAATTCAGGTGACTTCTGACCAGGAAAATGAAGAGCAGTCATCTATCTAGCTCTGCAGAGTAAGTATAGGAGCCTGGGGAGCTTGCTTCTTAAATAGACTTTGAATCAAACCTTCTATTTTTTAATTTTTTTAAAAAATATATATTTTATTGTGTTTGTGTGATAGTTTACATGGGGGAACATTCGTTTTACATTCATTCTATCATATATTGTTTCATTGCCATAGTTACCATCCCATCCATGCATCATCACCCAACCAAAGGGTACCTGCCCCCCTCTTCCCCCCCCACAGTCCTCAGCACACAACCTGCAAGCCTGCCCCACCCCCACGGTCCTCAGCACACAGCTCCTTTCCCTCTCTGGATCTCAAGTCCCCAGCCACTCCATCTCTTCATGTCATCCTCTCTGTCTCCATCTCAGGCCTCACTGCTTCTCTGGGTGGGGTCCCGCTCTCCGCTCTTCTCCATTGATGGTCCTAGGGCCCTCCGCTCCTAGACTGAAAGGTTAATAACTCCCCTCCTTGCTATAAAATGTCCACCTTTATATTTCCAGCCCTCACAATCAGTCCTGATAACAATTATTCACTATTGCATCACAAGAGACCCATCTGCATTTTTTTTTCCTCAGCCCTTCCTAGACAAGTTGGGTACTACTCAACTGGAGACTCTACCATCCTCCCGCCCTGTGGCAAACCTTCTATTTTTTTATTTCAACTTTACCAGCAACAACCCCACATATACATATACTCTTTTTTTCTGTCTCTCTCTCTCGCCAGAGATACTTGCTATCACTTATTCCTGAGCCTTTGCTGGGTTCTAAGGTATAAATTGAGTTGCTTCTTAGCTTTTCTTACTAGCACCTTAAGATTCAACTTTTATATGTCTCACTCAGTTACCACTCCCTACTAATTTCCAGTAACATTGTAGTGCTATCTCTTCTCTGGTTCCTTTTCATGCCTTTTTAAAACCCTTTTCCTGTGGTTTTTGTGGGGACTTGCAGGGAGCAAAAGTAAGCATCTGTATTTAATACAGCTTCATTCCCTTGTTAGAGCATAACTTCTTTATAATAAAGGCTCAGCTCAAACTACTTAGAAATCCTTTTGAACTACTGAACATTATTAAACAAGTACATTTTTGCAGGATCATGCACTGGACTGCAAGGTCAGTTTGAACCACAAGGTCAAGGGTTCCAACTGATCAGCCAGTCCTTAGAAACCCTATACAGGGTCACTATGAGTTTGAACCAATTCAACAGCACTTAACAACAATAACACATACAACAGCAAGGAAAGGTCTTTCAAACTTTTTGTAATAGAGTATTAATTATTTGTACACACCTTTATCGGAAACCTAAAAACCGTTTTGTTTTTTTCTATGATTTCTGTCAACCAATAAATACTAGGGTAAGTCAGAACATACTGTCATAAAATCATAGAAATCTTTATCTAACAATAATATCAAAATGTGCGGTTATTGTTTCTCAATATTTCTTCTAACTAGGGCTATTCAAAGGGGCTTCAAAAGTTCATGGAAAAGTGAAATTATATAATAATTGAATTTTTCCATGAACTCTTTGAAGTTGCCTTATATGCTTCTGAAGGTGATGTTTCCATATCTCTAACCCTTCCCCCACAAAATTTTATACTTTTCTATTTACACCACATCAAAAAGCAGTTTGGGCATCCTTGGGGGACTTAAATTATGTTCTTTAAAATGTTCTTTTGAGTTTGGAGAACAAAAAAGTCTGAAGGATCAAGATCAGAGTTGTAGGAAGAATGGAGTAACTTTTCCCAATGAAATTCTAGGACAGCCTTTGCTACCTTCGAAGAGTGAACAAGTGCACTGCCATGGAAAAAAGTTCTTCAGTACAACTTTCTTGTCTTTTTTCTCACCAACAGTTTTCTATTTTCTTAAAACTTCTTCCTAATAAGGCCCCATGTATTCTTCAAGAAAATCTATCAAGATTAAAAATTCCAAACTCATTTCCATCAAGTCAGTTCTGACTAACAGTAACCCTATTTAGGGTTTCCAAGGTTATAAATCTTTACAGGAACAAACAGCCTTATCTTTGTCCCATGGAGTGGCTGGTGAATTTGAACTGCCAAACTTGTGATTAGCAATGTAGTGCGATGCTTTTCCTACAGTGTCACCAGAGCTTCTTCTATCAAGGTTACCCCTTGGAATTCCCAAAAAGCAGTCACCATACCCTACACTGATCTTTCTTGACCTGTCCCAGAATATCCCCTTGGAAGCCACTGTTGATTGGACCTTGCTCTCTGGATCACACTGGTAAATCCAAGACCAGTTCATTCTATAAAAATGTCATTAGCTTCAATCTTGATTAAAAGAATGATGGAAAGGGTACCTCTCTGAGCTAGCTCATCTTTGTACAGGAGTTTGGCACCATGAAGCCAAAAACTTGCTGAGGCCAGAATCTTCACTTAAAATTCAAAATGCCAAATGATGTGAGCCCCCAGCTTCAGTACGTATCAAATTCATGGTAAATCTGTGGTCTTCTTCCATCAGTTTCTGGACTTTGGTCACAGTTTCTTCATTTGTCAAGGTTGACAGTCTTCCCTGCCTTGGCTTATCTTGAGGTTTTCCCAACCTTCCTTAAATCACTTGATCTATCTAAATACTTTTGTGTGGGGTAACATTCCCATAAACATGCTACAAAGTTCAAAGATTTGGGAAGATGTTCACTTCAGTTTTCTTAAAATTTTTATATTAGCCCTGACTTCAAAATTGTTTTTTCATGTGGCACATAAAAACCCTTTTTAAGGAGTCCCGGTGTGGCGCTGTGGACTAATGCATCAGACTGCAAAGTTGTTTGAACTACATGCTCAGTGGTTCAAGCTCACCAGCTGCTCCTTGGAAACCCTATACAGGGTGGCTATGGGTCGGAGTCGACTCGACAGCACTCCACAACAGCAATGAGATTAGGCCAAGTGTACTGAAAGAACTTGTCTATAGCCTTCCAATGATTCCAGACTTGTTTAAACATGTTTTGTTTAACTTGTGTATATATGAACTGGAACCCTAGCAGCGATACTTTTTTACTTAGCCTTATACTTACAGTGAATATGTATTTATCAAACCCTGTTTTAAGTAGAGCAAACCTAAACTGTTATCAGTTCTTGGCATATGGGATCTAAATTAATGAACTTTAACTTAGCATTACGTGGTTTCATTATTTGTCTTTGGCCACGTTTCCTGTGTGGGTAGAAAATAAGCAAATTTAGTAGTATGGTAGCTAACAACTGGTAACTGTCTCATGTCTGTAGCCCAGTCAACACAATACCGTGAAGCTGGGAGCTTTCCAGGCTCAGGAAAAAGAGCTGGTATTTGACATTGATATGACTGACTATGACGATGTGAGAAGGTGTTGTAGGTAAGCACCATGTCCCTTGCTTTTGGGGTGGGTGATATCACTGCCAGTGGATAATGATCATTCTACTCCAGTTCTGCAGACATATGTTCTAAGTGTTGGACCCTAATGACAATGGCCATGCACATCATCGACAGAGCATTGAAGGGTAAGTATCCACACTATTTGAGTGGGGTCGTATACTAGAATCTGTTTTCCTCTGAATACTAGCCTCTCTTTTCCTGTATACCAATTTATAATCCAATTTCATACATTTCTAATATGTTTCTGAAACATATAATAGGGAATTAAAAGAGAAAGTTGTTGAAAAGCCAGTGTGATTTTCTCATTCAATCATTTATTGAGCTAGGTACACAATATTTCTAGGTAAGATTCTAGATGAGAGACTTCACACAGTCTAAGAAGAGAGATTTTAAAAGTTCAGGGTTACAGTTGTGTTAAGTACTATGGGTACTACCAGGATATAGAGTAAGCAGCACAGGAATGAGAAGCGATCAGGTCAGAAAATGCTTCCCTGAGGACGTGATTGTGATGAAGATGATGATTGAAATGATGATCTTAGCTAGTTCATATCAAGGGCTTATATGTGCCAGGCACTACTCTAAGCTATTGAACTATAGCCACTCTTTTACTGTCCCTAGACTGAATCTTTAAGGAGAAATGGCAATTGGTCATGGAGAGAAAAGGAAATATGGAGGCATGAAGAAATTCTTGACAGAATGGATAAAGATAGGAAGACAAATGTGTGAGGGGCATAGGAGACTACAGATCGTTGTGGTTAAAAGGAGAATATACGTTGGGAAATGGTAAAAAATGAAACTAAGGAAATAAGCAAGAACCAAGAATTTGTAGATTTGTTTTAAAACGTATTGTTTCTCTACTCTTCAGAGGACTTTGGATTTCAGCATCGTCTCTGGGTATATTCTGGAAGGAGAGGTGTTCATTGTTGGGTCTGTGATGAATCAGTTAGAAAACTGTCCTCTGCAGTGCGTTCTGGAATAGTTGAGTATTTGAGTCTTGTAAAGGTAAGGTCCTCTTAATAATCATTTACATTTCTTCTGTTTGCCAGATGTTACCAAACTTGGTGTGTTTACTAACAAAACAAATGTTCAAAGCATCAATATTTCAGAGTAGATAGTCTTACTAACAGATCAATTAATATTGTAGCTATGTGTTTTTAGACATTTTATATGTTAAGAATCCTTTGTGGCAAAAGGAAGATTTACTTTTCTGTATTAATTATGTCAAATAAAAACAGAAAGTTACAGGTTTTGAAATTACTCCATTTGTTATACACAAAAAGTTATTTTTTGTTTGTTTATTTGATGGTTTCTTTTTCAGGGTGGTCCAGACATTAAAAAGAAAGTTCATCTCAGTGAAAAAATCCACCCTTTTGTCAGGTCTGTTGGATAAGACTCAGTTTGTGTCAGATTTACCATCATGTGTTTTTAGAATGAGCTTGCTATCAATTTTCATTGCTGGGGTAGCATTTTGCAGTTTAATAATGCTGTTGTTGTAAAGTTCCATCGAGTTGATTCCAACCAATAGCGACCCTGTAAGGGTTTCCGAGGAGCAGCTGGTGAGCTTGAACTGCCAACCATGCAGTTCAAACTTGGCTTTGTAGTCTTGACACATTAACCCACAGCGCCACACCAGGACTCCTGGTTTCATAATAGTTACAGTTAACTGACTGCCTTTATTGTGCTGTATTGTTCATGATGTTGTTGTTTGTAAGTGCCGTTAAGTCATTTCCAACTCATGTTGACCCTTATAGACTTTAAATGAGTGGCTGGTAGGTTTCAACTGCCAATCTTGAGGCTAGCAGTCCACTGCTTATCCTACAATGCCATATGATAGGGGCTATACAAATATTTTCATAGGTCTTCAGACCTGATTGGGAATGTGATAATATCTCCATTTACAGATGAGGGAAATGAGGTTTCAAAGCAATTATATAATTTGACAGCATATGACTGTTACATTCAAGATTCAGTCCTGCTTTGCATTCAATACAAATGTTGTTTCTATTGAATTAATTATTTCTCTAGGATAATGGGAAGATCCTTGAATTAGGAGTAAGAACCACACTTCTATCACTTACTATGGCCTTGAATAAAATATTGGTGCCTCCATTTCCTTCTTTGTATTATGGAGAGCACAATATCTGCTCTACCTGTCTCATAAATTGTGGCAAAGATTAGGTGAAACAGTAGATGTGAAGAATTAAATTTGCAAAGTGCTTTAAACAATTGTTAAGATGTTAAAGCAAGCAATTCAGTATGGAAACTTTAGACTACACCCCACATTCTGCTACTAATGTATAAGGGGCTTCAAAAAGTTAGTGGGAAATAGACCTAAAAAATAATGGAATTTTTCCACAATCTTTTTGCAGCCCCCTCATATTGTATTATCCTGGTTTGGTTGCTTTCTATCCTTATGACATATTTATAATGTGATTAACTTGGTTTGTGGAGTTTAATTAAGAAGTAAACATGTTTTGAATTTTATGAGCCAGGTACTAGCCTCCCACCAAATAGAAACAATGTAGTGTATATGTTGCTAACTGTGTTGGGGCTTTGTTATTGTTGTTCCTACAGAAGATCTATAGACATAATAAAGAAATACTTTGAAGAATATGCCTTAGTAGGTCAAGACATTCTTGAAAATAAAGAAAGCTGGGATAAGATTTTAGCCCTTGTTCCTGAAAATATCCTTCCCACAACCACTTATATGTGAGCTACTGTATGTGTTCTGCCTGTGTATCCTCATGTACTTATCCCGAAACACAGCATCTTTTTTATACACAACATGTTATGTACAAAGGACTTCAGAAAGTTCATGGGATCATTCCATTATCTTTCATTCCAATTTTCCAGGAACTTTTTGAAATCCCCACCTATTTCTGCATTCTTCTTTCTCTAGTATGAAATACAATAAACTGTAAAGCCATTTCATATATAAATTTCCTCATTTTTGAATCTGGTCTTTCTAGCGTTAGTGGCGGTTTAAGAGTTGCTGAATCCTTTAGTCAAAATATGTATGAACCAAGGAAATCTTTTTATATTAAAATTAATTATTTTTGCATTCTTTCTGTCATATTATCACTGTTTTACAAGGGAATTTTTTTATGGCTATAAGTGTTTGGCATTTATGTTTCAGAGAACATTAATAATTACTTTTAAATATTTATAAGCTTTAGATATTCTTGTGGTGATACATTCTGCAAATTAAGTTGTTCACTGATGTGTTCCTTAATGACCCATTACCAATGCATGATAAACTTCAAGAAGGCTTCCAAAAATGTCACAATTCACTTCAGCGGTGGAAATATTTGAAGACAGTAGCCAGTGACTATCAGGTATACACTAATGAAATTTGTATTAAAATATAACAAATTCTTAATTAATTGTTTTGCCCAGTAAGTTAAAGATAGTTGAAGATCATTCTTTAACCTTCCTTAAAGAAATCCTCAATAGTTCCTACTCATCCTCATGTTGGACTTAATACCTGTTTTTAGGGTAACATCAAAAATGACAAATCTGGACAGTGGCTAGAGTGGGAGATCATGCTCCAGTACTGTTTTCCACGACTGGATATCAATGTTAGCAAAGGAATCAATCATTTACTGAAGAGCCCTTTTAGTGTTCATCCTAAAACAGGTACTATATAAAGAAAGTAAGGAAAACAGAAAAATGAAAGTTATTTTTTATTTGAACAAGTAACATTGTGTGTGAATACATATAACCTATGAAATATTAAAGGTTGAAGAATTGCTGTTCACTAATACGTAGTTTTTTAACATGGTAAATTCAATAGCTACATCAGTTGCTGCTGTTCAATATTTTCCAGTTGAGTTTCTGATCCTATTTGATGAATTAGAGTTGGAAAGAATCTTAGAAGTCACAGTATAACAGCTCTCAGTGTACAGATCAGAAAACATCTATAATATTTAGAAATACATTAACCCTTTTACCAGCCATTCTCGGAAATCCCATACAGGGTCACTATGGGTCAGAACTGACTCATGACACTTAACGACAATAGATAAACGTTTTAACTAAAAATAACTTGTAGGATACAAACTATATGATTTGTTTTCCATGATTATCAGTTTATAATTATTGGCTCTTAAAGGTCACTTTTCTGTCCATTAATTTACAGAAAATCGATCACTTTGATCCATTTGCCATTCCAACCATAAGAGATTAAAGTGACTTCTCCATAGTCTATAAAACAAATTGTGTCAGAGCTAGGTACAGAAGTCAGTTCAATAGCTTTAGCTTTACCTTTTTACATTCCTTTTAAACAAGATTTGTTGTTGTTAAGTGCTGTCAAGTCTGTTCCAACTCATTGCAACCCTATAAAGCGTTTCCAGGGAACCGCTGGTGGGTTTGAACTGCCAACCTTTTGGTTCACAGTCCAGTAATGATCTTACAGTGCCACACCAGAAGTTCTAAATAAGATTTGGAGTATGGAAATTGAATTTAAATATGAGAGTAGTTATATTGTCATAAAATTTACTCCATCTAGCTAGGGAACAGAAAAGTGTATAAGTAAACAATCCAACTTTGTCACTTGCTTACCATGGGACCTTAAGCAAATTACTTAGCTTCTCTGTGCCTTAGTTCTTATCTATAAAAGAAATGCAATAGTACCTACCTCAGCATTATTGTAAAGATCAAATGTAAAGACTTAAGAAAAGCGTCAAGCATACATTCAATTCTCTCAAGCTGCCTAGTTCCCTTTAATAAACTAGAATGACCTTGCAGTGCATACATTTCTACAGCTTCTTCAAACCTATCAGCTATGTGTTTTTGGCTTCTTTAAGTAAAAAGTATCTTCTCAGACTCATGATTTAGGTGAATAACTGTCACTCATACGTGCATGCATTTTGATTATATCCCTGTGCAAACAGTAACTCCCAACTCCCTTATTTTACTTGTTTATCACCTGACAGCCTGTAGAATCATTTTTAAGATGTGATGAGTTTTATGTAGTGTACCAGGTGAGGATACTGTAAAAAGGTAGTTTGTCTATTTTATTTCCAAAATGTGTTCTAACAGTGCCCAACATATAGGATGTGTATTGCTCTCAGCAAATAAACCAAGCTCATAGAATTATTTTCCATCTATTTTGTACCATTTCAGGACATAATAAATTTGAGATTGTTCTGAAGGTTAATATGGGAGGATATTAAGATAAGAACTAGAATTAAAGTAATGATAGCAATTACTGGGAAATAGCTCAACAGTGTTTAACACCTGTTTTTTGTTTTATTAAAGTAAAAGGCACAATCAATATGGAAGTGCTTAAACTTATATTTCTAAATATTGCTTTTAATATTTAGAAAAATAAATGTTAATCCTTTTCTAAGCCTTAGATAAAAGTTGTAACTAAGAGTAACTTGTAGGATATGTTGTTGTTAGGTGCCATCGAATCGGTACCGACTCATAGCGACCTTATGCACAGCAGAACAAAACACTGCCCGATCCTTTGCCAACCTCACTATTGTTGCCACGCTTGAGCCCACTGATGCTGCCACTTGGCCAATCCATCTCGCTGGGGGTCTTCCTCTTTTTCTCTGACCCTCCACCTTACCAAACATGATATCCTTCTCCAGCGACTGATTTGTTTTCCACGATTATCAGTTTATAACTTTGGTTGTTACAGGTCGCATCTCTGTCCCTATTGATGTGCAGAAAGTAGATCACTTTGATCCATTTGCCGTTCCAACCATAAGGTACAATCCAAATCATTGATCATTCCTTATTTGAGTTTGTTTGTGATTGTTACTCTGAATTTGAAGTAGATTTGATTAGATTCTTCCCAGAGAGATAGTGGTGGTGGTGTGCCATGGAGTCGGTTCCGGCTCACAGCGACCCTGCACAGGGTTTCCGAGGCTGTAAATCTTTAAGGGAGCAGAAAGCCTCATCTTTCTCCTGCGGAACCACTGGTAGTTTCGAACTGCTGACCATGAGGTTAGCAGCCCAATTCGTAACCACTACGCTTCCAGAGCTCCTTTCCCAAAGAGATAGCTATATGGAAATAATATATTTGGTTACAGAAGACCCTAGTAAAGCAACATGATCCACAAGACTGTTAAGTTTTCACCTGCTCTTAAGCAAGAAAAAAGGCTTTCAAGTCAATTAACTTTAGGAACTGCTGACTTAAAAGTTTCATTAATGCAAGATTATCTTAGTTTTTAATGTGCCAATATGCATGAACTCCAAGATGGGATTATAGTTTTTAGACAATTCCAAATATATTTGACCATAAATGTTTTTGCAGAAATCTTGTATTCATGTGCTGTCATATATTGGGTAGTATTAATAACCCACTTTAAGTTCTTCTTATTCTGTTCTTTATAGTTCCATCTGCCATGAATTGGATATCATTTCCACTAATGAAGAAGAAAATGAAGCTGAATCTAATGTCAAACATAGAACCAGAGGTGGGTTAATATTTGTGTAAAGTCTCAATTTAATGCAAGGTTTTTATATAGACATCCTTCTGTCACTCTAGTAATTAACTTATTCCCCTTGGGTTCAGCCCAGAATGTGTCCCTATAGATCCTGAAATGAACTCTGTAACAAATAATGTTATAGTAGTGTTTCTGTCCTTTATTGCTTGCCCCAAGAGCTGCTACAGAAGTCGATCTGACTCAACAAAACAGCTTACTGAGCAACTTCTAAATGCTGGAGAGTGCTGGTGGCACTTTAGGATAAAGTTGTTGCTGTTGTTATGTGCCATGGAGTCGATTCCGACTCAGCGACCCTGTACAGGGTTTCTGAGGCTGTAAATCTTTACGGGAGCAGAAAGCCTCATCTTTCTCCCGCCGAACAGCTGGTAGTTTCGAACTGCTAACCTTGAGGTTCACAGCCTGATTTGTAACCACTATGCTACCAGAGCTCCTTTATAATTACTAAACTGCTAATCACAAGGTCAGCAGTTCAAACCCATCAGCTCCTCCACAGGAGAAAGGTGAGGCTTTCTGGTCCCATACAGATTTATAGCCTCAAAACCCCTTTACAGGGTTGCTGTGAATTGGAAACAACTTGGCAGCGCGTAGCAACAACATCTTAAAATAAAATTGGTGTTTGAATTACAATCTCTTGGATTCAGTGACTAATAGTTGCTAGGTTTGCAACTTTATTTTCATGTATAAAGATGGGTTTTATGGTAAACAGGTGTAATCTGTAATTGAATACTATATTCAAGAATTTGAAGAACCTGGAAAATGTATAAATCTTCCTGCTAATAAAAGTAAAATCTTATACTAACACTAAACAGACATTCAGATAGCAAAAGTCCAAATGACTTTCTATAATGATTGTTGTTGTTAAGTGCCTTCGAGTAGGGGCCTGACTCACAGCAACCCTGTATAGGGTTTCGAGGAACAGCTGGTGATTCACAGTCCAATGCTGATCCTACAGCACCACATCATGAGTCTTTCTGTAATGAAATGCTATATATCTGAACTATGCAATGTGATAGTTACTAGCCATGTTTGGCTTTTGAGCACTTAAATGTGGTTTGTATAACTTAGAAACTGATTTTTATTTCATTTTGTTTTAAATAGGCATATGTGACTAGTGATTACAGTGCAGATCTGTGGGCTCTGCTTCATCTTTTATGAACAGTTGTTCCTATTATTCTTTCAAAATCTTAAGCTCAAATCTTGCTTTAAGCTATGCCATTTCTAACAATACCTAAATGTAATACATTCCACTATGAATGTTTGTGAAACAACTATTCTATTTTTTTAATTTGAAAAAAGATAATCAAAGATACAAAATAAACCAGAAAAAGGAAATCAGAGAAAATTTACAATGCAAGAAACAAAAGAAATGTGTGGTGTGTTTTTTTAATATTATAATGTACCCACCACTTGTCAGTTTGTCATAATGTTGTGGCTTGTGTGTTTCTGTGATGCAAAAGCTAATGCCACCAGTATTTTAAGTATCAGTAGGATCACCCATGGAGGATAGGCTTAAGAGTTTCCAGCCTAAAACAGACTAGGAAGAAGGAGAGGCAGGCCACTTCTGAATATTTAGCCGATGAAAACCTTATGAATAACAGCAGAACATTGTCTGATATAGTGTCATAAGCTAAGCCCCTCAGGTTGGAAGGCACTTAAAATATGACAGGAGAAGAGCTGCCTCTTTAAAGTAAAGTTGACATTAATGACATGGATGGAGTAAAGCTTTTGGGACCTTCATTTGTTGATGGTGCACAACTCAAAATGAGAAGGAACAGCTGCAAACATCCATTAATAACTGGAATGTGGAATGTACAAAGTATGAATGTAGGAAAATTGGAAGTCATCAAATATGAAAAGTATGAAGATCTATATCCTGAATTGAAATGGACAGGTACTGGCCATTTTGAATCAGACAATCATGGTTTACTATGCTGGGAATTACAAATTGAAAAGGTATGGATGGTGTCACACTCATCATCAAAATCTATCTTGAAGTAAAATATTATCTATGATACAATAATGACCACATGCCTATAAGGAAGACCAGTTAATACCACAATTAATTCAAATTTACACATCAACCACTAAAGCCAATGATGATGAAATTGAAGAATTCTACCAACTTATTCAGTCTGAAGGTAATCAAACATGCAATCAAGATGCATTGTTCATTACTGGTGATTGGAATGGCAAAGTTGGAAGTAAAGAGGAAGGATCAGTAAAAATTCAAGTGATAGAAATGATGCTGAAGATTGCATAATAGAATTTTGCAAGACCAATGACTTAATTCATTGCAAATACCTTTTTTCAATAACACAAATAACGACTATACACTTGAACCTTAACAGATGGAATCAAATTGACTACATATGTGGGAAGAGACAATTATGGCTTAATAACACAGCCAAAACAAGACCATTGATTATGTATCAATTACTCACATATAAGTTCAGGTTGAAGCTGAAGAAAATTAAAACAAATTCATGAGAGACAAAATATGACCCTGAGTATATCCCACCTTAATTAGAGACCATCTCTAATAGATTTGATGCATTAGACACTAATTACCAAAGACCAGAGGAGTTGTGGGATACATCAAGAACATCATACATGAAGAAGGCAAAAAGTCATTAGAAAACAGGAAAGGGAAAAAAAGACCAAAATGGATGTCAGAAGAGGCTCTGAAACTTGCTCCTGAGCACAGAGAAGCTAAAGTGACTGGAAGAAATGAGGACATAAAAGAGCTGAACAGAAAATTTCAACAGACAGCTCAAGAAAACAAAGTATTTTAATGAAATGTACAATGAACTGGATTTAGAAAACCAAAAGAGAAGAACACACTCAGCATTTCTCAAGCTGAAAGAACTAGAAAAAAATTCAACTCAGGTTATGATACTGAAGGATTCAATGGGCAAAATATTGAATGACATAAGAAGTATCAAAAGAAAGATGGAATATTAAGGAATACACAGAGTCACTATACCAAAAAGAAGTGACCAATGTTCAACCAGTTCAAGAGGTACATGCAATCAAGAACTAATGGTACTGAAGGAAGAAGTCCAAGCTACATTGAAGACATTTGCAAAAAACAAATCTACAGAAGTAATGAAAGACAAATTGAAATATTTCAGCAAACTGATGCAGCGTTGGAAGTGCTCACATGTCTATGCCAAGAAATTTGGAAGACAGCCTCATGGCCAACCTACAGAAAGAGATCCATATTTGTACGCATTTCAAAGAAAGGTGACACAATGATATGTGGAAATCATAAAATAATTTCATTAATATCACATGCAGTAAAATTTTTCTGAAGACATTTCCAAACCAGCTTCACCAGCATATGCACAGAGAGCTGCCAGAAATTCAAACCAGATTCAGAAGAGGACATGGAATGACAGATATAATTGCTAACATCAAATGAATCTTGGCTGAAAGCAGAGAATACCATAAAGATGTTTACATGTGCTTTATTAACAAAAGCTTTCAACTGTGTGGATCATGACAAACTATGGATAACATTGCAAACAATAGGTATCCCAAAACACTTAATTGTGCTCATAAGGAACCTGTAAATAGACCAAAAGGAAGTTATACAAACAGAACAAGGAGATATTGTTGTTGTTAAGTGCCGTCTAGTCAATTCTGACCCATAGCAACCCTATGTAGAGTTTCCAAGGAGCAGCTGGTGAGCTTGAACCACCGACCTTGCAGTTCAAACGACTTTGCAGTCTAACAAAGCCACACTAGGACTCTAAGGGGATAATATATGGTTTAAAATCACAAAAGGTGTGTGCCAGGGTTGTATCCTTTACCATACTTATTCAATCTGTATGCTGAGCAAATAGAGAAAAGCTGGAGTAGATGAAGAAATTGGCATCAATATTGGAGGAAGACTCATTAAAAACCTGCGATATGCAGATAACACAACTTAGCTTGCTGGAAGTGAAGAGGACTTGAAATTCTTGTTTGAACATCAAAGTCTATGGCCTTCAGTATGGATTGCACCTCAATGAAAAGAAAACAAAAATCCTCACAAATGCAGCAATAAATAACATCATAAGTGGAGAAAGGATTGAAGTTGTCAGACTTCCTTTTGCTTAGATTCACTATCAACACTCATGGAAGCAGTAGTAAAGAAATCAAACAACATATTACATTAGGCAAATCCGCTGCACAAGACCTCTTTCAAGTATAAAATAGCAAAGATATCAGTTTGAGGACTAAGGTCCTCAAAAATACCATTTTAAGATCTAAGCCATGATATTTTCAGTCACTTCATATGTATGTGAATGTTGGACAATGAATAAGAAAGACTGTAGAATAGTCAATACATTTGAATTATAGTGTTGGTGAAGAATATTGAAAGTACCATGAACTGCCAAAAGAACAAACAAATCTGTCTTCCAAAAAATACAGCCAGAATGCTCTTTAGAAATATGGTTGATACTTCCTTTCTTGTACTTTGGACATGCTATCAGTAAGAACCAGTTCCTGGAGAAGAACATCATGCTTGGTGAAGTGGAGGATCATTGAAAAAGTTGGACTGACACAGTGGCAACAATGGACTCAAACCTAACACCAACTGTGAAGATGGTGTAGGACAGGGCATTGTTTTGTGCTGTTGTATAGAGGGCCACTATGAGTCGGAACTGACTGAACAGTACCTTCTAGGAACAACAACAACATAATAGCTTCAGAGAACGATGAGACATTAAAGCTGAAGTTTCTCTTTTATTTCTTTTGAAATCATCTAAGTGTGAAAAGTGGTAATTCCTTTGGTGGAAAGTGGAAAGTTTTTAAGTATGTATGGAACAACTTGCTTATGTGAACTTACTTTTTTTTTTTTAATCTAAATGTAGATCAAATGTTTCTAATGACAATTCAACATCTGAATGAGAAGAGTGAACTTTAATCACCAAACATACACCAAAGATTCCAAAAATTTCGTATGAAAAGAAGATGTAAAATAGCTCAATTTTTTTACATGTTGAAGTGATAATATGTTAGATAATTTGAGTCAAATAAAATATTTTACTAAAATTAATTTTCCCTACTTTTTATCTTTCTTAGTATGCCTATTAAGAATATGGACTTCTGGTATGGTACTATGGGTTTTTGCACTAGACTGCAAAGTCAGTTTGAACCACAAGGTTGGTGTTTCACGCTCATCAGTTAGTCCTTGGAAGCCCTATACAGGGTCACTATGAGTCAGAACTGACTCAACGGCACTTAACAACATTAATATACTACATATATTTCTCAGCTATTTGTATTAAGCACACTGTTCTTGAGAATTTTTACATGAAATATAAAGTTGTATTTGCATGTTATTCTTACTGCTTAAATGTTAACAATTATGCATGTTCTTCATAACTTAGATTATAAGAAGACCAGTCTAGCTCCTTATGTGAAAGTTTTTGAGCAGTTTCTTGAAAACCTGACTAAATCTCGAAAAGGAGAACTTATCAAGAAGAGTGGTAAGACTCTGGCCTTTCCCTTTTATCTAGTTGGCTTTTAGTAGTCATTTAAAGCATCCAGTAAGTAAGCAATTTTAGAGCTCTAGACTTTGCTTGTCTCCCCAAAATTTACTGATTTTGGTGCTGTAGGATCAGCACTGGACTATGAACCACAAGGTTGGCAGTTCAAACCCACCAGCCGCTCCTTGGAAACTACACAGGGTTGCTGAGTTGGAACCAACTCAACGTACTTAACAACAGTCTGCTTGCCAAAAAAAAAATTTACTGATTTTTCTTACTACCCTTAGTGGTTTTAAAATTTGAGATCCCTTAGCTCAGTTCAACACATGTTTTATTCTGTACTTTTTATGTATCAGATAATATAAGTGGTGGTCAGTTTGAACCCAATATAAAGGATAGAAATAGACATGAATTATACAAAGATTAATTACACACCATGCCATAAAAAGTTACTATCCTTACTAATGTGGTGCAAAATAAAGTACAAAATGTTAAGAAAAAGATTGATCTGAGAAGACAATATGAAACAAATGATATTTAAACACCTTTCAATGAACTGAGTAGAATTTCTTCAAGCAGAAATGGAATAATGGTTCCGGAATGGAAAAGAAGATGTTCATTCTAGAGGGAATAGCAGGAATAAGGACATAGAGGCAGAAAAGAATTGGGTCTCTCGGGAGGCCATTAAATACCACAGAAATATGTCAGGAAGTGATTGCATATAAATCTGGAGAAGCAAGGTGAAGCCAGAGTATCTATGGCCTTGAATTTCAGGCTTAGGATTCAGACTTAATTCGATAGAAACAGAGAAGCCATTGAAGAAAGGAGTACCAGGATTATGTCTTCACTCTAGAAAGATAGCCCTGGAAATCCTAGATCTGGGGATAGGCAGGGACTAGAACAGAACCTAAGAGGCCAGTTGGGCTGTCTTCATTAAGATAAAAGTAGCATTGGAAATCTCTAAAATATAAAAATTATTTGTAAGAGGACTGATTTTAAAAAGGAAGGGAAGGTCCCACATAAACCTGGATCAAGGGAGCTTCAAAGGTTATCAAGTGCCAGATGAATTAGTGAACTGATATAATTCTGTTGTATACTGTAACAAGAAGAAAGAAATCGGATAGCAGGATCAAAGGAAAAGTTCTATGAATATGAGAGACTTGCGTATAAGTGTAAGCCAAAAGGGGAAAACATCAGCCAAGTACTATTCAAGAGGTTGATGGATACCATAGAAAACTGGCAATGTTATAAAAATACAAATACCCACTCTACTTCATTTTTAATTAAGTGTGGGATGGTTTAAGAGTAATGCCTAAAATAACACTCCACTCATATTAACACTCAAATATAAGGGGGCTTCCTAAAGTTCATGGAAAAATGCCATTCTCTTTCCATCCATTTCTCCATGAACTTTTTGAAGCCTACTTGTATTGAGTGTGTCTCTGAGTGACAAATAGTTAAGCACTCAACAACTGACTGGAAGGTGCTCAGTTTGAACCCATCCAGAGGCACCTCAGAAGCAAGGCCTGGCAATCTGCTTCTCCATGAAAATCCTATGGCACACAATTCTACTCTGCAACACGTGAGGCTGCCATGAGTTGGAATCACCTCAGTGATAGCTGTTATGTGCTTACTAAATGAGTAATGATGACAACTCAGAAAGCCTCATTGAAACTCACTCCATCTCAAAGTATTAAGTTTTATATTCTCAGTGTTCTATACTAGCTCAATTTATAGCTTAAGCAAATCTGTATGCATGGAAGCATTAAGCAAATCAGAATGTTAAAATAAATCTTTGTTTTGTTTTCCTTTACTATCCTTTAATAAAAATCTGTTCTATTTTAGATTTACAGAAAGATTTCTGAAGATAACGTCCCTTAAACCAATGCAGACATCTTCTACCTTCATCCAAGAGTCAAATACTTCAAGAACCATTTAACAAATAAATGGCAGAACCATGTGTGCATCTTAATGCTCCAAGTAAAATTTCTTCTGAGAAATAACTGTGTTGAAACGAGTGTCAAGGTTCCTGAAACAAGAGTGAAAAAGAAGAAGAAGCGATGGTTAGATTTCAGATAAGATTTGTAAGACTTTAGTATTATACAAAGATAATTCTAAGATTTCTGATATAACTACTCAGTTCTACCAGTTACCACATATAGCAGTAAGTGAGTAATAATATGTCCAAGACTTTACTCTCAGCTCATAGACTACAGATATCTGGGCAAGTGATGTCTCTGTTCTTTAATCTCAAGCACTTCAGTTAACTATACCTGGTATGAATAATCAATCACTTCTAATTTTGTTTGCTGATATTATTACTGGCCTGACCATACCCCACTGATCTTTTTTTTTTTTATAATTTTAAACAGCATTTAAACCAGAACTTCAGTTCAAAAATATCAGTAACTACATTACCAATATGAGGGTCACGTATTGTGTTCTTTACAACTATTGGCAATTGTAGCTACTAACTTCTTCCCTCAGAAAGCAATTGGATTAGTCTACTGTAAAGCAGCAGCTTAGAAAAAAATCAACTTCACCAATATAAAACCAGTTATATTTCTCAAAGCCCTTAAGTGTTTTTATGTATCTATATTTATAATAGATTTCATTTCTTCCATGTTTAGTTTTCTGTAACAAGAGTTTAAAGTGTCAGATTTCTTTTGCCTGGTTTTATAACCAATCTAAACAAAACAGTCATGCTGATTTACATGCATTTTCTAATTAAGAAAAGCAAGCCATCAAGTCAGTGTTTTCCTGTGACTTGGGAAAATATTCTTTCCTTTACATTTCTTTTAACATGATTTCTTCAATAGTCTTAACAATCTTTTTTTTTCTTTTATATTTTGGCTTATATAAAACAGACTCCTTTAAACAGACTGTATTAAATAGTCAATGCTGAATGCCTTGCATTTATTTCTCTTGTAGTTTTTTTTTAATGAAAAACATTAAAGGCTTTTGTTCAAAACTCTTGAGTATTGAGATACTGTTATTATGTATTGTTCAGTCTTCAGGTTCTAAAACAGTGGGTCAATTAGGATTCCTGAATGCAGGCAATTACTAAAGACTTACTAGTACATTTTAAAAGAACTCAGAATAGACTGGAAAGACTGGTGTTATACTTTCAACAAGAGACGCTGTAAGCTTCCATTACAGTTTTGTAACTATGTCATGAAAGTATTCTAATGCTTTGAAATTAAAGCCCTTAGATTAAAGGTGGTGTACTCATCCATAAAATTAACTACAGAAACATTGTGTTCATAAAAAAGAATGTTTGGTTCTTGAAGAAAGCAGAAACATGCTCAAAGACTAGATTTCCCTTTTCCAATTTGCCAGTCCACTAATAACAGTAGTCCAATTGTAGAAGCACAGAAATGGCTTCCATCTCCAAATCTGCCCAATTTATAACAAAGCCCAAAGAAAAAGTAAATACATTCTTCCTTTGTTAGACATTACAACGAGAGGTTAACAAAAAAGTCATGGAAAATAATGGGAAGAGAAAGGGAATGATCAAAATGCAGTATTACAGGTGTATCTCAGAGATATTGTGGGTTCAGTTCCAAGCCACTGCAATGAAGCATCACAATAAAGCAAGTTAAATGTGACTCTTTATTTCCCAGTGCATATAAATGTTACGTTTATACCGTACTGTAGTCTATCAAGTGCTCAACAGCATGAAAAAGTTTGAAGTGTGAGAATCAGACACAGTGAGCAAATACTGCTGGAAAAACGACTTGCTCCAACACAGGTTTGTCACAAACCTTCAATGTGGAAAAATGCAGTATCTGTTACATGCAATAAAGCAAAGCCCACTAAAATGAGCTATTCCTGTATTTGTGTAAGGAGATGGTTAACTATTTCTGGCCCTTCTGAAGGTAAACCATATTGGAAATCTTCCAGATCACTTATTTACCTATGTAGAAATAAATTCTATCTACAATTTTAATTGTAATAAACACTTTCCAAGTGTTATAGTGTCTTGTTGTTAAGTGCCGTCGAGTCGGTTCTGACCCATAGCGACCCTGAACAGGGTTTCCGAGGCTGTAAATCTTTACGGGAGCAGAAAGCCTCATCTTTCTCCCACAGAGCAGCTGGTAGTTTCGAACTACTTACCTTGCGGTTCACAGCCCGACTGGTAACCACTACACTACCAGATCTTGTTATAATGTCTATTTAATCTTAAAAAAAAAATTCTATGAAGTAGCTATTGTCCCCATTTTATAGATAACACAGGCACAAATTGGCTAATTAAATTGTCTAAAGACACAAATGGACTCCCGGTGTGGCACTGTAGGACCAGCACTGAACTGTAAACCACAATGTCAGCAGTTCAAACCCATCAGCTGCTCCTCAAAAACCCTATACAGAATGTGGGGAACCTTTTTTCTGCCTAAAGTTGTATAATGTATGGACCATACAAAGGAGCTCTGGTAGCGTAGTGGTTACGAATCGGGCTGCTAACCTCAAGGTGGCAGTTCGAAACTACCAGCCATTCCACAGGAGAAAGATGAGGCTTTCTGCTCCCATAAAGATTTATGGCCTCGGAAACCCTGTACAGGGTCACTATGAGTTGGAACCAACTCCATGGTACTTAACAACAACATGGGCCATATGAAATTATCAACCTAAAAATTAGGCTGCTATATTTGGTCAAACAACTGTTGTTGTGAAGTGCCATCAAATCGGTTCTAACCCATAGCGACCCTATATAGAGTTTCCAAGGAGAGACTGGTGAGCTTGAACTGCCAACCTTATGGTTCAAAGCAACTTTGCAGTCCATTGCATTGACCCACAGCTCCACACCAGGACTCCAAACTCACCTTAATGTGAGTGGCACTATAGGATAAGCAATGAACCTCAGGTTAGTTTGAACCAAAAGGCCAGCAATTCAAATCCAGAGGTTGTTCCCCAGACACCCTATATAGGGTTGCTATGAGTTAGAACCAACTCCATAGCACTTAACAATGAGACAGCTGGAACTGTTGCCTTGGCAGAGCCAAACCAAATTAATTCAAGGGCCAAATTAACCCACTTATACTGGACCACTATGAGTTGGAACCAACTCAACAGCACTTAACAACAACAATGTGAAGAGAAAAGAGCCCTAGTGGCACTGTAAAAGCACTGGACTGCTAACTGCAAGGTTAGCAGTTCAAACCTACCAGCTGTTTCTATAGGAAGAAAGTCTCAAAATCTTTCTCTTTTGAAGATTTGTTGCTAAATTCTGATTCACAGAGACCCTGTATAGGGTTTCCAAGAAGCTTCAGAAGAGCAACTGTGAGCTTGAACCGTCAACCTTGCAGTTCAAATGACCTTGCAGTCCAGTATATTAACCCAGAGCACCACACCAGGATTTACAGCCTTAGACACCCTAAACAGGGTCACTATGAGTCAGAATCAACTTGATGACATGCGTTTGGATAGAAAGCCCTAGTGGCATAAGTAGTTAAGCAATCAGCTGTTACTAGAAGTCAGCAGTTCAAACCAACCCAATGGATCCAAGGAAGAAAGACTTGGTGATCTACTTCCATAGTTAGAGCCAAGAAAACCCTATGGGGCAATTCTGTCACACAGGTTACTATAAACTGAAATTAATGACTGCACCAAATAGGAAGAGAATATCAGAATTTTCCGTTCCTGATCAACTCCATTATCGCTTAATTCTAGTTCAATCATCTTTAATCCTCACTTCACTATAGTAAAATTCTCACATTTTCAAATAGTTTTCAGAGCATTGCAAATTTTCACTGCTCTTAAAAGGCAGCCGCAAACAATCATTTCAGACCATTACATTAAATAGCTTTAGCTGTAAGGAGCCCCGGTGGCGCTGTGGGTTAGGAGTTAGGCTGCAAAATTTCAGCTGGTTTGGTAATCAAGATCCAATTTGTGTGTCCTTTTGTAGGACTAAGAAAAAAGGTACGGGAGTCAGCGCCTTTTCATTAATAATAATTGTTTTTTACACTCTACAAGAATCCTACTGAATAACGCGTGGATTCTTTAAATAGTCCTGAACCCTACAATGAATGTTTGTTGTTAAGTGCCGTCGAGTCGGTTCCGACCCATAGCGACCCTGTATAGGGTTTCCAAGGAGCACCTGGTGCGCTTGAACCACGGACCTTGTAGTTCAAACGCTCTGCAGCCTGACCCATTAGCCAATAACATCACACCAGGACTCCATAACCAATATTAAGTGCCCTCAAACCGATTTGGAATCGGTGACCCTGTTTAGCAGTCTAATGCTTATCGTACAGCGCCACACCAACTCCCAATATGACAAAAAGAAATTATGTATGCGCTTATGTCCTTTATTCTGGGAAGGGGGACCTACTTTTATCCGTTGGAGAACTGCCTGTACAAACTTGAGTGTATCAAATTGTAGTTGGCAATTTACGAATCGGCTGATTTCACTTTTCTTGTTAGTTGCGGTCCTCCCAGAAAATGCGTGTTAACATTGACCTAAATTGTGTGTTTCAGAAATAAAATTGGAGGTTAATCTAGGCCACTCAATAACCTGAAATGTGGCATTCGATATTCTTTAACGTCTCAATTCTCGTTATTTGAGAAAAGATAATCGGAAAGTCGTTTTAACGCTGTTGTGGCTACTTTGCCGACCGGAGACGTTACTTCTCATCACGGTTTACCTTCAAGTCTCGGCAGTGCCCCGACTTAGAAGGGCGGAAAGAACTGCTTGGCCAGCGCGTCCTGTTTAGTGAATTCTTACCCATATTTAGACCTCGCCACCACTCCCGCTCTGGGAACCAGCCCGACGGGTCACTGAAAGGAAGTGACTGCCGCAGTGACCGACCCGGAATCGGATCCTGATCCCGCCCCCTCGGCTCCAGGCTTCCTTCTGCAACAGGCGTGGGTCACGCTCTCACTCACTCTCTTTCTGCCGCCATCTTGGTTCCGCGTTCCCTGCACAGTAAGTGCTGTTTGCGCCACTACTCTCTATCCACAGCCATCCGCCTTCTTTGAGGGCTGAGCCACCCTGATTACTGAGTTAAGGAGAGTTGGAAACCTTATGGGACCGCAGGATCCCTACTCGGCCATGGGAAGTGTGGCCTTGAGGCCTCCGGACAAAATGGGGTCTGTGGTTGGTGCCTTGGCAAAACACGGCAAAGGAGCTGGGGAGGAGAGGATAGGGGTCCGGAGTCCAGGGATGGACAAGTGGTCGCTGTGGCGATGTTGAGGGCGGATACGGAGTGCTTTTGCTGTTGAGAACGGCGTCTAGAATCCGGAGGAGGTTAAGGGGACAAGGCCTTGGAACACCCACCTTCTCACCCCCATCTCGTTCTTATTGTGACAGACGAGTGTCGGGACTAAAGACATGCTCTTTACATTTCTGGCCCCTGAAAATCGGGTAAACGAGAATCCTGGAGGCGGCCCCAGTCCCGGCAGCGAGTGGAAGAAAAGGATGGGATTCAAGGGTAGCGTCAGAAGTCGCCCTTGTTGGGAGCCAGACGGGAATTCTCGCCCTAGGGTTGGGAACGCAGTGGGGATTGCTGGCTTTGTGGGATTTTGAGCGTGGAATAGAACAAGCCTGGGTACTGGAAGGTCTGCTCTCTGCCGAGTGAAGAGGCGTGGTAAGAAGGTGCTTAGTTGGATCAGCAATCTGAGGGTCGCTTCCTGTCCCACTCATTCCCCACTATTTTGGGGAGGATAGTCTCCCTGCACCTAAATAATTTTCTTAACAGTCCGACGGTGCTTAGGAATACTTGGCTCTGGATTGTGCAGGAGAGTGGATTCCAGTCAACTCAAGCCTCCTTTTTATTCCCTTCCTTCAGAAATGCCCGGTGAAGCCACAGAAACCGTCCCTGCTACAGAGCAGGAGTTGCCACAGCCCCAGGCTGAGACGGGTAGGTTTCCCGAGCCCCCTTACCGTTCATTAAGATTGACCCTAAGGCTATTTGGTGGGTAAAGTGACAAAGAATAAATAATTCTCCTGCCTTTCAGAAAGTTAACGCTCTATAAGGAAGATGGTGCTGTAGCTTGACCAAGAAGGGAAGACCGTAAAATTCACTGCTGTCTTTCATTAGAGGAATGGAGTGAAAATAGGATCTTTGGGGCTTGTGGATATTTATTAAAAGTGCCCTAGCCTGCATTGTGGTGTGTGCCAACTGCCTCAAAAGGATCTGTGCTGTGTAGAATTCCCACCACATAGGAAAACAGCAAGGAAGGGGTCTGTCTCAGTGATTCTTACCAACTGGAACTGGATGACAAACAAACCAAGGAGACCTGAGCTTTTGTGAAGTTCCAGCCAGCAAGTTGCATCAAGGTTTTAGATAGCAGAGCTTGGCCTTATGCCTTCATCACATGTCTGGATGAGATGAGTACTAGTGGCAAATGTGTCCTGGGCCTCCTAGGTTGATTAACTTGTTCTGTGGGTTGGTATTGAGATGTTTCTTGTGTTCTGGAATAGTGTCTGCATCAGAAGCTTGTCTGGAACCCAGAATTGAAAGAAAGCCTCCCTTGGGCTGCTTTTCAACTTTGAAATTAATGGTGTGCAGGGTAATGTAAAGGCAAGTGTTGAATTATGGTGAAAACAGCTCTTGAAAACTTGGTAGTGAAAAACCCAAAAGTGGTTGCTCTCCTTTGCTGAGCTAATTGTGCGGAATTAAGCAAAGGGAATCCTCAGGCTGTAGCTTCCATCCTCTCTGGGGGGTTTGGTTTCCAAAAAAAACTTCACTTCTCACTTAAGGGCAATTTCTGTCCCCTTTTGGAGTTAAAATGTAGAGCTGTTTATTGTAGAACACGTTAAAAAAAAAAAAAAGTTCTCTCTTCCCACCTGTTTGATTTTTGCAGCTGAAGGGATTAATGCAGCTGCTTTAAAAGGAGAGGGCCCTAAACTGGGGAGTGAACTACATGAAGTCTTTAAATGACTAAGGACTTAATGGGATCAAATAAAGAACTGATTTCTAAATGTCCAAGAGACCTGTATCATTGAACAACTTAATTTTACAAGGAAGGAAACTGAAATTTAGATAAATTTAATCGGTTTCAAGCTTCAAAACTAATACCATTTACTTTTGAAGCAATCTTTAGGCAGTGTTAAACTTGTTCCTGCATAGTCTGAGTTATAGTTAGGCAACAACGTTGAATCAATTCTGACTCATAGCAACCATGTATAGTGTTTCTGAGGAGTGGTTGTTGGGTGTGAATTGCTGGCCTTGTGCTTAGCAGTCACGTGCTTATCCTACAGTGCCTATAGTCTGTGTTGTTGATGCTAAGTGCCATCAGGTTGGTTCCAACTCTTAGCAACCCTGTATAGGGTTTCCGAGGAGCGGCTGGTGAGTTTGAACCACTGGCCTTGCGATCTAGTGCTTATCCTGCAGTACCACAGAATGACTCCCAGCAGTCTGAGTAGGTATATAATATTAAAGAGAGCACTGATAAAACACTCAGGATTTTGTCTACAAATTTCATCAATCAAAATAAATGACCAAAGTAGCTCAGGAAATTAGTTAAGATATCAAAAGACACCAATTTGGGTCCTGGGGGAGCAGGGGATTCAACTTGTTTGAAAGCTTTCACTGTAATTATAAGGCATTGGCCCTATAAATTCTCCCAAGAAAAACTGATTGAGCCACCTGTATGTTTGTAGGTTACTATGGTAGGAGTCCTGATGTGGCACTGTAGGATAAGCACTAGGCTGCTAACTAACTGCCAGGTCAGCCATTCAGACCCACCAGTCACTCCTCAGAAACCCTATACAAGGTGCTATAAGAACTTGTGAATTGGGGATTTGGATGCTGTGGTGGTGGTGTGCTGTCAGTCCGTTCCAACAGCTCATAGCGACCCTGTATAGGATTTCCAAGACTGTAAGTCGATTTTTACAGGAGCAGGATGCTGTATGTGTGTTGTTTTGTTTTTGTTTTTGTTTTTTGTCATTTGACACACTATTCAAGGGGTTGGTCTAATCCTGTGTTACCTCCTGAAAAGCTTTACACCAGTACCTAATAATTGGTCTGTTTTAGCATAATTAAATAGTTAACGCAGATTGAGGGAAGACCTTGCTGATTTTTCTGTTTTTCTACAAAATAGAATCACAGTCCGGTTTGACAAGTTGGGTTACAGTTTCACAATATAGTCCCTACCCTTGTGGCTAAGCTATCTCTCTGAAGGTCTAATTCGTCTTTGGATTGGTGTCTGAAAAGCTAGTATGACCTAGAAAGGTCTATAGAAATTATGAAATAGACTGCAGATCTCAAGGTAGTTCAAACGCACCAGCAGCTCCTCAGGAGAAAGGTTAGGCTCTCTGCTCCTATAAAGAATTACTGCCTCAGAAACCCTATGCAGGTCACTATGAGTCAGAACCCACTTTTGAAGGCACTGAGTTTGGTTGGGGGGGGGGGGGTTGCAGTGTTTAGCCATTTGTGTAAAGAGTCTTCCTGGTGCAGTGATTGAAAATGTTTGGCTGCTAACCAAAAGGTTGGCATTTTGAACCCACCAGCTAGTGTAGGAAAAAGTTGTTTTCTGTGAGGATTTACAGCCTTGGAACCTCTGTAGGGCAGAACTTCTTTGTTCAATAAGATTTTTGTTGTTGCTGACCCGTTTGTAGTTTTTTTGGTGCATAAACCGAGGCATGGAGAGGTTAAGTGACTAGAATATTTTAGTGGTTAGCATTAAATTGTATAAAGAACTTGAGCTTCAGGGAGTATAAAGACCTGTTGTTTTGTTTACTTTTTTCTCATTCAGCTCTGATTCCTCCTCATTGTCACCACTCACTTACCCTCCTTGTTCCCATTTTCGATATCTGTTTCAATTCATAATTTTTGATGGACAAGATAGCAAGCATAGTTGTTTTTCTAGTGGTCATTTTATTGCCTATAAGTATTAGAATGAGGTTCATTTGAGGCTGGAAGGATAGGGGAAGAAAGGGTAGTAGAAACATGTTACTTCTACCCCATTCCTGGGCTTGTGCTCCCCAGGCTAATGGGGTACTTTTAGACTGTTCTTTCCACCCTGAAGTAATTTGCTTATTTTGGTAGAAATTGGAAAGTGAGGGAGTTGGAGAGGCAGGTTTGGGAAGGGTTGTTGCTTGTCACCATTGTCTAATTCTACATAGTAACTTTGATTTCTCAAATTAAAAATTCCAGTGTTTCCTGTGAGGCATGTTGTACCAAGTTGGGGCTGCATAACTCACCTTTGTTTTTTCCTTCCCTTTCCTTATGCTTTTTTTTTTGCTTTTCTCCTCCAGCTGTGCTTCCCATATCTTCACCTTTGGGTGTCACTGCTGCCTTGGGGCCACCTGGACCTACCATTCCCCCTCCTTACTCTCTCACCCCCCAACAGTGCCCTCTGGCAACCACTAACCAGTCTTCCCCATTTCCTTCCCCTTCTGTTACTGCCTCAACCTCTTTTGAAGCTCCTTTTTTTCCTCAGTCATCCTCCGGGATAGCCCTGCCTTTGGGAGCTTCTCCCTCTGGAACCCCAACTTTCCTCCCAGACTTAATAGGGCCTCCCATCTCCCCAGCTGCCTTAGCTCTGGCTTCCCCCATGATAGGTCCATCCCTGAAAGGTGCCCATTCCTCTTCAACTCCCTTGGCTCTGGTGGCCTTGGCTCCCCCTGCAGTTCAGAAGAGCTCTGCTTTCCCACCTACCCCTCTGACCTCACCTCCAGTTGCTGGAGCTGAGTCAGTGTCAGTAACATCTCTATCAACTCCCATTGTTACCTCAGACTCAAAAACCTCGTCTATTCAAGCCCCCTCCCAAGTATCCCCTAATACAAAAAGTACCTCCAGCCCTCCAGGTATAGTCAGTGCTATTCCATCCCGCTTAGCCTCTGTTCAGTCTGGATTAGCTTCCTGTCCCGCCAAAACACATATCACTTCTCCTCAGGTCAAAGACATCCCTATTCCCTCAACTCTAACTTCTCCACAAAATATGATAACCCTAAAGGAGTCCCTTGGTCTGCCTGATGCCCTATCTTCTTCAACCCAGTCTATTCCTGTAGCTACTTCCCAAAAGACTGTGGCTCCCACTGATCCAACGCCCCTAACTTCTCTGGGCTCTTATGCTGCACCTTCTTCACATCAGAGTTCTTTTGGTTCTTCTGTCCAACCTTTAGGTCAAATAGGCCAAAATACTCTCCCAAATCCTATAGTGGATAGCATTCCTGTAGGTCATTCTTCCGTGGGGGTCTCTTATCCTTCTCAGAGATCTGTAATTCCTCCCCTTCCTTCCAGAATTGAAATGGTTCCTGCTGCTGGGGCTGCTTTTCCAGTGGGAGCTCCACCTTCCCACCTTCCTGTCAGTGTTGACAAAGCTTCCTCTGCCATCACTAGTACCCCATTGTCCCCTACAAACGTGCTAATTTTCCAAGGCTCTCCTAATGCCACCTATCATCAGCCTTTAATGACTCAGGTTCCTATTGCTTCTCCAGGGAGTCCAGGCTTCAAAGACACGCCTGTTTCTTCTATTGGAGTCACCCCACTTAAGATGCCAGGCACTGGTACAGTTTCTGTAGTACCTACTACTACTGAGGTATCTAGTTGTGTGTCTCCTCCAGTTTCATCAGGTTCTATAAGCAGTAAGGACCCAACTTCTCACACTTCATTCATTATGGTACCTGGGGCTCCCAAACAGCTTCCTACTCCTCAAGTAATAACCACTCTGGGGATACCACTCTCTCCTCTGCCAGCCCCTGAAGACCCCCAAAATCTCCCCACTTCAGTATTGGTAAAGCTCCCCACCCAAAAAGATTGCCAAACTATACCTGTCTGTCCTGTAGGAGCCCCTGTTTCTCCTGCCCATGCAAAACATCCCACCAAAAAAGACTGTACTCCATTGGCCTTGGCAGTCCCTGAAGATTTCCCTTCTCCCCAAAGTACCTCTTCTCTAAAGATGTCTTCTCCTGAGCCCACTTTAGCAAAGAAGGGCCTTTCAGAGTCTCTTCCTGTAATGAAGCCAGCCAGCATTGCTGCCTTTCCTCTGGATGTTCATAACTCCCCAACCTCTGTCATTGAGCTAAGTCCCTGTGCAAGCCCAGACCCTGCCAGTCTGCTCAAAACTTCTCCCACTACTCCTGCTGGGGTGATTCCTGTAACTGCCCAAGGGACCTCTACTGCTACAACTATAGTTAGCCCTTTTCTAGAAGGAGCTGTCTCTTTGGTTCCTTCAGTCACTGAAAGTTGCCCTATGGCTCCAGCTCTGGCCCCTGAAATTCCCAAGTCTATGCCCATTTCCTTTCTTCCCCCAGCTGGGACTCCAGATGTAAAGAAAGTTGATGGTATTTCTCACACCTCAGCATTGGCATCTGCAGCCTCCTCTCCTGAAGGACCCCCAGATGAGAAAGACTCTGGTACTTCCATCACTGCATCTTCCAAAGGAACTCGAACTTCCATCCTTGATTCCCCAACTCCTTTAAAGATTAGTGTGTCTCCTCAGACTAAAAGACCTCCAGCAAAGAAGGGTCCATCTACTTCACCTACTACCTTGACTCTTGTTCCTTCTATTTCTAAAAGTGAACCTGCTATCCCCGTTTCTCCCATTGGAAACCTTTCATCCCCTGCTTCACCACTTGAAACTTCCCTTCTTCCAGAGCTCAGTCTCTCTTTTCAAGGCTCCCCAACAAAGAAGCATTCACCCACTTCTCCTTCCTCCAAGGAGGCCCCTGCTATCTCACTCCTCCCCAAAGATATCCCTACTTCCCCAGTTGGGACTCCTCCCTCTGTCAAAGGGATCCCAGCAGTACTGTCTCCCAAAGGGGCCCCTGCAATTCAGTCCACCAAAGATGTCCACACTCCCCCACCCAAAACAACTCCTTCCAAAGGGGCCCCAGCAACATCAACTCCCAAAGGGGTCCCAGCAACACCATCCCCCAAAGAGACCCTCACTTCCCCACCTGTGGCTTCTCCCTCTTCCAAAGGGGCCCCTGCAACTCAGTCCACCAAAGATGTCCCCATTCCCCCACCTATAACGACTCCTTCCAAAGAGGCTTCAGCAACATCAACTCCCAAAGGGGCCCCCACTCCCCCAACTGGGATTCCTCCCTCTTCAAAAGGGGTCCCAGCAGCACCATCGCCCAAAAAGGCCCCTGCAACTCAGTCCACCAAAGATGTCCCCACTCCCCCACCTATAACGACTCCTTCCAAAGGGGCCCCAGCAACATCAACTCCCAAGGAGGCTCCCACTCCCCCAACTGTGATTCCTCCCTCTTCCAAAGGAGCCCCAGAAGCACCACCGCCCAAAAAGGCCCCTACTTCCCCACCTGTGGCTTCTCCCTCTTCCAAAGGGGCCCCTGTAACACCATCCCCCAAAAAATCCCCTACTTCCCCACCTGTCACTTCTCCCTCTTCTAAAGGGGCTCCAGCAACATCAGCCCTCAAGGGGGACCCTGCCCCCCCATCTGTGACTCTTCCCTCTTCCAAAGGGGCCCCAGCAGCACCATCTCCCAAAAAGGCCCCTACTTCCCTACCTGTGACTTCTCCCTCTTCCAAAGGGGCCCCAGCAACACCATCCCCCAAAGGGATGTCAGCAACACCAACCACCAAGGAGGACCCCACTCCCTTACCTGTGACTGCTCCCTCTTCTAAAGCAGCCCCAGCAACACCAGCTCCCAAGGGAGGCCCCACCCCCTCACATGTGACTTCTCCCTCTTCTAAAAAGGCCCCAGTAGCACCAACCCTCAAGGGAGACCCCACCCCCCCATTTGTGGCTCCTCCCCCTTCCAAAGAGGTTCCAGCAGCAGCATCCTCCAAAGGGATGCCAGCAACACCAGTCTCCAAAGAGGACCCCACTCCCTCACCTGTGACTGCTCCCACTTCTAAAGGGGCCCCATCAACACCAACCCCTAAGGGGGTTCCTAATTCCCCACCTGTGACTTCTCCCTCTTCCAAAGTAATGCCAATAACATCAGCTCCCAAAGGGGACCTTACTTCGCCACCTGTGACTCCTTCCAAAGGAATCCCAACAGCACCACCCCCCAAAGAAACCCCCACTTCCCCACATGTGGGTTCTCCCTCTTCCAAAAGGGCCCCAGCAACACCATCCCCAAAAAAGGCCCCTACTTCCCCACCTGTGGCTTCTCCCTCTTCCAAAAAGGCCCAAGCAACATCAGCCCCCAAGGAAGATCCCGTTTCTACACCTGTGACTCCTCCCTCTTCCAAAGATGCCCCAGCAACACCAACCCCCAAGGGGGGCTCCACTCCCCCATCTATAACTCTTCCCTCTTCTAAAGGGATGCCAGTAACACCAACCTCCAAGGCGAGCCCCACTCTCCCACCTGTGGCTTCTTCCAAAGGGGTTCCAGCAGAACCATCCTCCAAAGGGTCCCCCACCTCCCCACCTGTGACTCCTCTATCTTTTCAAAGTACCCCAGCAACAGCAACTCCCAAGGGGGGTCCCACTTCCCCACCTGTGGCTTCTTCCAAAAGGGCCCCAGCAACACCATCCCCAAAAAAGACCCCTAATTCCCCACCCGTGGCGTCTCCCTCTTCCAAAAGGGCCCAAGCAACATCAACCCCCATTTCCACACCTGTGACCCTTCCCTCTTCCAAAGAGACCTCAACAACCGCATCACTCCAAAGTTCACCTACTTCTCCATCATCAGTCACCTGTCCCATGGAGGCCATAGTCCCTCAGGTATCTAAACGGCAGTCAGCAAAGAAAGGTCCTGCCACTCTCAAAGAAGTATCTGTTGCCCCATCTCCAGAAAGTGCATCAGTTGTCAAAGCTCCCACTCAGAAAAGTCCATCTACCAAGAAGAGTTCTCCTTCACCTTCAGTATGCCCAGATCCCTCAGCTAGACCATTTCCAGCTCCTTCAACATCCTCTACTCAGAAGGGCTCCTCAAGGACTCCCAAAGCCCTCCCTATTTCTTCCATAAAGGGCAAAGATCCTGTTCATGCCCCAAAGGTCCTCTTGACTCCTCCTGAGTCCAAGACATCTGCCCCTCTATCATCCGCTGCCTCTGAGAAGATCCTTCCTAAAACTGGATCACCATCTGTCTCTCCAGCACCCTCCCCATCAGTCTCTCTGCCTCTTGCTCCCTCCCCAGTTCCCCCTCTGCTTCCTAAACAGCAATTTCTGCCGTCCTCTCCTGGGCTGGTGCTGGAATCGCCCCATAAGCTCCCATCCCCTGCTGATGAGGATGAGCTGCCGCCTCTGATTCCCCCGGAACCAATCTCGGGGGGAGTACCTTTCCAGCCGGTCCTCGTCAACATGCCCACCCCCAAATCTGCTGGGATCCCTGCCCCAACCCCCTCTGCCAAGCAGTCCATTCTGAAGAACAACAAGGGTATTTGCCTTGGTTTGCTGTGTGCATGGTGTGTCGCCCACACCCCTCTCAGGGGCTACCCACCAATACTAACCTTAGGGTGCGCCTCTTTTTCCAGTGTATCTGCATAGAATATAGAATGATACATTTAAATGTAGAAGCTTTAGGAATATGAAACAATCTTGGTTTTCATAACCTCCATTATGTATTATCTTGTGTCTCATCATAGTGACTATCGTCACCAGACTAAACTGCCATCTTCTTTACCTAAGTGATCTGACATTGAAAACCAAGACCTACCAATTTGCTTTAATCTCTACCACGTCACTAACCTTGTCCCTGGGCCTGTGATTTGCTAAATTACTATGGGATCTGAATCTGCTTGAATTTCTTTTTACTTGTAGACTTAGTAATGACCAGTTTCCCAGGGACTTCTTAAAAATGTAGAGACCTGCTTTTTCTAGCCTGAGAATGGTACAGGTGTCTGCTTTTGTTATTTACTCCTCAGTCTCTTGATGCTTAGTCTTTCAAATGAGAGAAACTTAAAATATCTTAATTCTGTTTGGGAGGGTGAGGGTTGGCGAATTTACAAGGCAATATCTAGTGGAGAAAGGTGACTATTAGAGTTATAGATTGGCATCATTGAGAATCTTGGCACTATATTGCTAGATCACATTGCTAGAGTGAATGGTGTGAAAATAGGCTAAATGTGTGTACACAACTGCTTCTGACCTGCCTCCACAATGTGCCTTATTGTCATTCTCACAAAAGAATCTTGGAAACACCTTATCTGGCAGAATTTTTCCTGGGGTGGTTCGGTTACTGGGTTAAATTTAGAGTTAACAGGGATCATTGTTACTTGCTTGTGCCAAGAAGTGAAGACCCTAACAAAAAGGAAGTAGTCATAAGATATATGTAATATGTAACCTGTTCAGCTGTACCTAATGACTACCCTTCATTTTTGGGGCTGGGTCTTTAATGGATGTGTACACACTCATTTCTTACTAAGTTAATGGTCCTTAAGCTGACTTCTCACAAGTAAGTTTGTTTACATTGAACTTTGTGAGGTCTAGAATAATCCAGTGACCTTGAGTCCAGGCAAGCCACTGTGAGCTACTTCCTACAATTTCTACTACTAAATGGTAAAAGTTGTTTGTCTACTTAGGATCTGGAACAGAATCTGACAGTGATGAATCAGTACCAGAGCTCGAGGAACAGGATTCCACACAGGCAACCACACAGCAAGCCCAGGTGGGTATTCTCTTACTAACCAGTATATAAGCAGTAGATCAAGACAACCAGGATTGATCAGAAAAGCAAACATTGTGTACAGGCAGTCCCCTAGGCTTATGAACAAATTTTGTTCCTCAGTCTTTAGAATTTGTAAATTAATTAGAACAGGTCCATGCCTGTCCTTATTTAGCGTTACTTTAGTGCAAGGAAAGGTTCTCCAGGCCTTTTCACTGATTTAAAAGCTGCTGCAAGGGCAGTAAGTGAAGGCAGTGTGATTAAAAAATTTGTTGCTAATAGAGGTTGGGTTAATCAAATATGAATTGTTCTTAAATTATATGCTTGTATCCCAGAACTGTCACCTATATTTGGAACTGTGGGCTTGAAAAGCGAAAACCTGGGGATTGTGGTATAAAAGTCTCAGGTTCGGCTTTATTTTCTCAGCTGGCTGCAGCAGCTGAAATTGATGAAGAACCAGTCAGTAAAGCAAAACAGAGTCGAAGTGAAAAGAAGGCACGGAAGGTAAGATTTTTAAAGTGCTAAACAAGGATTAAAGGTTTTGATGTGAAACATCTAAAGTTGGATTGGTATTGGTGGAATCATAATTAAAGTAGCAGAAGTTACTATGGCAGAGATCCCAAGAATCTTGGGAAACCAGTTCCCTAAAGGAGCCGTGGCAATGCCGTAGGATAAGCACTGGATTGCTGACCAAGAGCTTAGCAGTTCAAGCCACCGGAGAAAAATGAGGCTTTGTGATTTACAACCTCAAACCATACACAGTATAGCTGTGAGTTAGAATCAACTCAATGACAGTGGCTATTAACTTATATCAACTTTGCTTTAGATTGGGTATTTTTATGTTCAATGCTTCCTAAAACTGTTTCTAATGAACTTGGAAACCTATGTCTATTCTTTAGGCTATGTCCAAGCTGGGTCTTCGACAAGTCACAGGGGTTACTAGAGTCACTATCCGGAAATCTAAGAATATCCTCTTTGTCATCACAAAACCAGATGTCTATAAGAGCCCAGCTTCAGATACCTATATAGTTTTTGGAGAAGCCAAAGTAAGTAAAAAGGGGTTTTTTTGCAAGTTCTAAAGCAAGGTTTCTCAACCTAGGCACTATTAACATTTGGGGCCATTAATTTGTTGTTATGGAGGCCGGTCCTATATATAACTGCAGACATTGCCAAACAACTTCTTGGGATGGGGGCAGGGGCAAACTTACCACAAATTGAGAACTGTTGCAGTGGATGCAGGAAAGCAGTTCAGCTAAACTGTGGGTTGGGTTGAGAACATAGGAAAAGATAATAATATGGCTTCTTTTCATTTACCACAGACTAATCTCACATGAAATCTATTTTGTGTCCCATAGATCGAGGATTTATCTCAGCAAGCACAGCTAGCAGCTGCTGAAAAATTCAAAGTTCAAGGTGAAGCTGTCTCTAACATTCAGGAAAACACACAAACTCCAACTGTACAAGAGGAGAGTGAAGAGGAAGAGGTATATCAGGAAATATTTTAATCCTTTCTATATAGCAACATGGAGTCCTGGTGTGGCCCTGGATTGCAAGGTCGGTTTGAACGACAAGATCAGCAGTTCAAGCTCACCAGCCACTCCTTGGAAACCCTATACAGGGTCATTATGAATCAGAACACTCAATGGCACTTAACAACAACAACATACAGCAATATAATATATTTTTGTTCAGGGAAAGATTCTATTAAGGTCTCGATTCAAAAGATGCTGACTCCAAAAAACTGTGATCTCTCTTAACCGCTTAGTTTATTGAGGTTTTTTTTTTTTTTCTTCATCTTTCTTAGGTTGATGAAACAGGTGTGGAAGTGAAGGACATCGAATTGGTCATGTCACAAGCAAATGTATCAAGAGCAAAGGCAGTCCGGGCCCTGAAGAACAACAGTAATGATATTGTAAATGCCATTATGGTAAGTAGCCAAGCCTTTTTTACTCCTTGACTCCTCCGTCTGCCTTGACTAATTGTTGTTGGCTTTTAAGAATCTGATCGATTACATTGGATTAAACCGATGGCACTTAACAACAGCAGCAAGCCCTGAACAGCCTCTTGAGCATAAGGAATGTCTGAAATAAAAGAAAACTTAAGTCCTTTATTTTTTTTTCTGCTTCATGTCAGCCAATTCCAAAGTCTCATTCCAAAACCTATTTTGAGTTTCCTCTGGTTTTAGTGACCTAAAATCTCCTAATTTGCCTCTAATTAACCTCTGATTGTATGGCGCTGTAGGATCAGCTCTGGGCTGGGAACCACAAGGTCAGCTATTCAAACCCACCAGCTGTTCTTTGGAAACCATGTATACAAGGTGTGGTCACTAGGAGTTGGAATTGCCAACAACCTCTGATTATCTCTTTTCTTTTACAGGAATTAACAATGTAACCATCTAAAAACAAGGACTATTTTTGGTGTTTCAGAAGAGTAACTGCAGTTTGGTTTGAAATTTGTACTGTTTCTATCATTAATAAAGTTATGACTTCTTGTTGGATGAACCCAGTGGATGTTTGGTCTCTTCTCAACAAAGAATATGAAGGCTCCAGAGATGGGAACACAGATGTATTTGCCTTTAAGACCTCTACTTCAGTTAAAAGATTTAGAGCACAGATCCAACTTTAAAACCTCAGCTTTTCTCATATTGTAAGAAGTTATTGTTCCAAACAATTTGATAGGGTCTTGTCTTAAGAGACTACTACATTATAAAGTTAATCATTTTTAACTTCTGCTTTACATGTAACTCCTAGTAAATCCTGAATTCTTTGTATATAAATTCAGCCCTTCCTCAGAATTACATTCTTATTGAATACATATTGAGGCTTATCTGGCCTCTAAGACCAGCAGTTTACTTTGCTTACGTCTTGACAAGAGGATTTGGTACGGTGTTGGAACAGATGGTGGCTGTGTAGGGAAAGACTGCACTTGGTAGAAGATGAAGAGCTACTTTGTGAAGGGGAGGATTGTGACGACGATGTACAGTGCAGCTGCTCTGCTCTTGGCCATGGACTGTGCGTGTGCAGGCATACTGCGTACTGTGAAGACATCAAGAAGTCAACCTAGTCAGGGAAACCTTGTTCATTGATGATGTATCTGGCAAACATAGTAAAAAAGTGTTATGTAAAATGAAATAAGATACCTAACCAAACACATGATGCTTTTTTTTTTTTTTAAGTCAATAAAAGGTAAATTTCAGTTTGAATTGTCAGAGAATAGTTTTCAAGAAGCAAAGGACTTAAAAGATGGGTAACCTAGATAATGTCATGTAAGACCTTTGGAACTAAGCTTTGATTTATTTTTATTGAATTCAGTCTTATCAATCCCGATGATGATTAGATTGCAGGAAGGTTTGAACTTCGAGATAAAGTAGTTCAAACTGAAGCTGGGGACAGGGTTGCTATGGGTCATGACCAACTCAGTGGCATTCAACATCAGCATGATGGAGTAGAATAGGCATTACTTTAGCAGATGTAAGTGAAAAGTAAGGCCCCAAGGACGTCCACCAAAACTGGTAGGTGACTGGAGAAACAAGCTGAAGGCGGGTTGAGAATTAAGACTTAACATCTCACTAAGGTAGAACAGTTTGATGCAATGACTAGAATACTAAAGGCCCTGACTACCAACTCAACGGTTTATGCAATTTGGTAACATTGATTACATTTGTGGAATTGTGCAATGATTCTTCACACTGTTTTCTGAAATAGTCCTTATTAACAAACTTAAGATAGAAACTCCAAAGTTTTCTGTCTTAATTTTTGAGTTGTCGGTTTGGCCTTTTATATTAAACTATGATAAGCAGTGGACTGCAAATCACAGGGTCCACTGTTCTAACTTGGGACTCATTGGAAAAAAGATGAGGCTTTCTGCACCTGTAAAGGTTAAAGCCTCAGAAACCCTGAACCAGGAACTGACTTGACAGCACTTAAACACCACACACTATCCACCACTCTGTCAGATTCCTGTACTGTGGTGGTTTGCATGTTACTATGATACTAGAAGCTATGACACCAGTATTTTAAATACCATAGGGTCACTATGGTGGAGAGATTTCAACAACAGCTTCCAGATCAGGAAGAAGGCTGGTTGTTGTTAGTGACCCTGTGACAACAGAACAAAACACTTCCCTGTCCTGCACCAACCTCACTTCATGCACATGGCTGCCACTGTGCTAATCCATCTCATTGAGGGGGTCTTCCTCTTTTTCTCTGACCCTCCACTTTATCAAACATGATATCCTCCAGTGATTGGTCCCTCCTAACAGTATGTCTGAAGCATGACAGTCTGGTCATTCTGGCTTCCAAGGAACATTTTGGCTGTACTTCTAACATAGATCTGAAAACCTTAAAAATAGTAGTAAAACATTGTCAGATGGTTGTGACATAAAACCCTCAGGCTGGAAGGCACTCAAAATGTGACAGGAAGAGCTGCTGCCTCAAAGTAGAGGTAACCATGATAACATGAATGGAGTAAAGCTGCCAAGACCTTCATTTGCTGATGGGACCCAACTCAGTGAGATACAGGTAGAAACATTCGAAGAATGAATCAAATTTGGAAGTTGTCAAAAATTGTATAGAACACAAAGATCGATGATATCCTTGGTGTTAGCTGAAATGGACTGGCATTGGCCATTTTGAATCTGGCAACTGGTTTACTATGCTGGAAAGGGCAAATTGAAGAGTAATGGTGTAGCATTCATTATCAAAAAGAAAATTTCAAGATCTATCTTGAAGTACAAAGCTGTCTATGATAGGGTAATATCCATGTGCTTACAAGGAAAACAAGTTAATACCACTGTTATCAAATTTGCACACCTACCTTTAAAGCAAGTGATGATGGAATTGAATTCAGGGAACTTCCTCAGGCTGGAATTGATCAAACATGCAATCAAGATACAATGTAATTACTGGTGATTGGAATGCCAAGGTTGGAATTGAATCTGTAGTTGGAAAATACAGCCTTGGTGATAGGAGTGATGGAACTTTGCAAGACTAGTGACTTCTTCATTGAAGGTACATTTTCTAAACAACATAAAAGGTGACTATAGACATGGAAAACACAAAAATCAAATTGACTACATCTGTGAGAATAGACAGTGGAAAAGCTCCATATTATAAACCAAAACCAGGCCAGGAGCAGACTAGAACAGACCATCAATTGCTCATATGCAAATTTGAGCTGAAGCTGAAGATAAGTCAACAAGAGCCAAAATAGGACCTTGAACAAATCCCACCTGAATTTAGAGCCCATCTCAAGAAAAAGTTTAATGTATTAGACACTAATGTCTGAAGACTATAGAGCTATGGGATGATATCAAGAAAATCATACAGTAAGAAAGCAAAAGATTATTAAAAACACAGCAAAGAAAGAAAAGACCAAAAGGAATAACAGAAGAGACTAAACTTTCTCTCCAGGTGACATGCTAAAGCAAATGGAATAAATGAAGTAAAGAGCTGTACAGATGATTTCAAAGGGCTACTTGAGAAGACAAAATTGGAGTTTAGGAAACCAAAAGGGAAGAACATGCTCAGCATTTTTCAAGCTAAAAGAACTGAAGAAAAAATTCAAGCCTAAACTTATCATGCTGAAGTTAGTTGCCATCGAGTCGGTAATGACACATAGCGACCTGCACAGCAGAATGAAAAACTGCCCGATCCTGGGCCAACCTCACTACTGTTGCCATACTTGAGTCCATCGCTGCTGCCACTTGGGCAATCCATCTCGCTGGAGGTCTTCCTCTTTTTCTCTGACCCTCCACCTTACCAAACATGATACCATTCTCCAGCGACTGGTCCCTCCTGACAATATGTCCAAAGTATTAGAGACGAAGTATGGCTATCTTGGCCTCCAAGGAGCACTCTGGCTGCACTTCTTCCAAAGGATCTATCAGTTCTTTTGGCAGCCCATGGCACTTCCAATATTCTCCAACACCATAACTCAAAGGCATCAATTCTTCTACAATCTTCCTTATTCACTGTCCAACTTTCGCATGCATATGAGGTTATTGAAAATATATGGCTTGGGTCAGGCACACCTTAGTCCTCAAACTGACATCTTTGCTCTTTAACGCTTTAAAAAGGTCTTGTGCAGCAGATTTGCCTAATGAAATACGTCCTTTGATCTCTTGACTGCTGCTTCCATGAATGTTGATAGTTGATCCAAGAAGAATGAAGTCCTTGACAACTTCAGTCTTTTCTCCGTTGATAAGAATGTTGTTTATTGGTCCAATGGTGAGGATTTTTGTTATCTTTACATTGAGATGTAATCCATACCAAAGGCTGTGCTCTCTGATCTTCATCAGTAAATGTTTTAAGTCCTCTCCACTTTCAGCAAGGAAGGTTGTATCATATGCATATTGCAGGTTGTTAATGAGTCTTCTTCCAATCCATGTTTTTCTTCATATAACCCAGCTTCTTGGATTATTTGCTCAGCATACAGGTTGAATAAGTATGATGAAAGAATACAACCATGTCACACACCATTCTTAATTTTAAACCATTCGGTGTTCCCATGTTCTGTTCGAACAACTGCCTCTTGGTCCAGGTACAGATTCCCCATGAGCACAATTAAGTGTTCAGGAATACTCATACTTCACAATGTTGTCCGTAGCTTGTCATGATCCACACAATCAAAAGCCTTTGCATAGTCAAGAAAACACAGGTAAACATCTTTCTGATATTCTCTGCTTTCAGCCAAGGTCCATCGGACATCAGCAATAATATCCCTTGTTCCACGGTCTCTTCTGAATCCAGATTGAACCTCTGGAAGTTCTCTGTCAATGTATGATTGTAGCCATATTACCTTTAGCAAAACTTTACACGCATGGGATATCAAAGAGATTGTCCGATGATTTCCACATTCCGTTGGGACACCTCTCTTTGGAATGGGCTCAAATACGGATCTCTTCCAATCAATCAACCAGATAGTTGTCTTCCAAATTTCTTGGCAGAGATGAGTTGAGTGCCTCCTGTGTCACATCACTTTTCTTGAAAGATTTCAATCTTTATTCCATCATTTCTTGGTGCCTTGTTCTTTGCCAATTCCTTCAATGCACCTTGGACTTCTTCCTTCAGTATCATTGGCTCTGGATCATATGCTACCTCTTGAAACGGTTGAACAGTAACCATTTCCTTTTGGTACACAGTAACTCTGTGTTTTCTTTCCATCTATTCTTGATGCTTTCTGCATCATTCAATTATTTGCCCAGAGAATATTGAAGGATGCTATGGGCAAAATACTCAATGATGCAGAAAGTATCAAAAGAAGGTAGGATTCCTGTAATGGCTGCTTCCTGGAAGGCGGTGTCTTGTGGCACCTCTTAGCCTAAGCATCTGGAGCACCAACAACAGAGTATTGTAAAATCAGATACACTTCTATAGGTTGTTTTGTTGTTGTTGTTAGGTGCCATCGACTCGGTGCCGACTCCTAGTGACCATATGCACAGCAGAACAAAACACTGCCTGATTCTGGGCCAACCTCACTATGGTTGCCACACTTGAGCCCATTGATGCTGCCATTTGGCCAATCCATCTCGCTGGAGGTCTTCCTCTTTTTTTCTGACCCTCCACCCTACCAAACATGATATCCTTCTCCAGCGACTGGTCCCTCCTGACAACATGTCCGAAGTATGAGAGACAAAGTATGGCCATCTTGGCCTCCAAGGAGCACTCTGGCTGCACTTCTTCCAACACACATCTGTTGGTTCTATGGGCAGCCCATGGCACTTTCAATATTCGCCTCCAACACCACAACTCAAAAGCATCAATTCTTCTACGATTTTCCTTATTCACTGTCCAACTTTCACCTGCATATGAGATTATTAAAAATACCATGGCTTGGGTCAGGCGCACCTTAGTCCTCAAACTGACATCTTTGCTTTTCAACACTTTAAAAAGGTCTTGTGCAACAGATTTGCCTAATGCAATATATCGTTTGATTTCTTGACTGCTGCTTCCAGGAATGTTGATAGTTGATCCAAGAAGAATGAAGTCCTTGACAACTTCAGTCTTTTCTCCGTTGATAAGAATGTTGTTTATTGGTCTAATGGTGAGGATTTTTGTTTTCTTTACATTGAGATGCAATCCATACTGAAGGCTGGGTTCAAATTATTAAATGATGCAGAAAGCATCAAAAGAAGATGGAAGGAAAAATAATAATAATAATAATAATAATAAAGACGATGGAAGGAATACACAGAGTCACTGTACCAAAAGGAAATGGTTAATGTTCAACCGTTTCAAGAGGTAACATATGATCAAGAGCCAATGATACTGAATGAGGAAGTTCAAGGAGCATTGAAGGAATTGGCAAAGAACAAGGCACCAGGAATTGATGGAATAAAAATTGACATCTTTCAAGAAAGTGAAGCGGCACAGGAGGCACTCACTCATCTTTGCCAAGAAATTTGGAAGACAACTATCTGGCCAACTGATTGGAAGGGATCCGTATTTGTGCCCATTCCAAAAATAGGTGACCCAACGGAATGCAAAAATCATCGGACAATCTCTTTGATATCCCATGCAAGTAAAGTTTTACTAAAGGTAATACAGAAATGGTTGTATTCTTTCACCATATTTATTCAACCTGTTGGCCAGAAGTGTGGCAAGACCTGGGGACTCTTGGGCCCAGAGTCAATGACATAACCACAGAGGACTAGAGTGGAGAGTGAAGTGCCCAGCTGATAAGAAGAGAGGGCATATGCATAAGAACACCCACATTTGCATATAATACCCACTTAAATGACTGGATGATCAGAGTTCAGTTAGAAGAAGGCAGAAGAGGTAAAAAAGAGTAATCTGATACAATTTGATGAACTTGACCTACACCTATGGATACAGTAGCTCAAAAGAGGAAAACAAATCTTTATAGCAAGGATCATTCCCACCCCCTCGATACACAGAGTAGACTGGGATGCGCAACTTGGACATTGACTACCCAAAATGGGAAACTACAAAGGCAAGAAGTGATTGGCTTACAAGATTTCAAGAGGCAGCCTAGATCCAGAGGGCACAGAGGATGGTAGAAACTGAGTAGTATCCAATCTGTCTGGGCAGGACTGATAAAAGGAGATGGGGATAGGTACAATAGTGAATAAATGTTATCAGGACTGATTGTGAGGGTTGGAAATGTAAAGGTAGACATTTTGTATCAAAGGGAGGGGAGTGATTGACTTTGCAGTCCAGAAGCAGAGGTCCCAGGTACCATCAAGGGAGAAGAGTGGAGTGCAGGACCCTACCCAGAGAAACAGTGATGCCAGAGATGGAGGCAGAGACAATGGCATGGAGAGATGAAGCGGATGGTGACTCTAGACCTAGAGAGGGTGAGGGGCTGTGTCCTGATGACCTGGGGAGCAGGCTTGCAGGGTATACCCTTTGGTTGGTTGATGATGCATGGAGGGGATTATAACCATGGCAATGAAAAGATATACGATAGTATGACTGTAAAGCTAATGTTCTCCCATGTAAACTATCACATAACTCACAAAAAAACATAAATATATATATATATATATATATATATATACTTAAAAGTGCAAATTATACTTTGTACTTGATGATTAGAAAGAAAGTGAAAGAAATAAGATGACTGAAATTGGCTTTAGAAGTCCTGAAGCTCATACAGTAGGAAGGAGGAACCCTCACACAGCATCCTAGGAAATTACCATAACAACTACAACAACATATAGATTAACTGATTAACACCCCCATGATGTGAAGTACTATATTAAATATAAATCCATTATATTGAAAGTTGGAAAAAAGAAGATGGAAGGTATAGAGTGTACCAAAATGAAATGGTCAATGGTCAGCCATTTTAAATGGTAGCACGTGATTAAGAACCAAAGATATTGAAGGAAGTAGTCCAAGCTTCATTAAACATATTGGTGCAATACAAGTCTCCAGGAATTGATAGAATACAAGCTGAAATCTTTCAACAAATTGATGCAGCACTGGATGTGCTCACTCATCTATGCCAAGAAATTTGGAGGGTAGTTAAGTAGTCAACTGACTGGAAGAGATCCATATTTGTGCCCATTCCAAAGAAAGGTGACCAAACAGAATGTGGAAATTATCAAGTAATATCACATGCAAGTAAAATTTTGGTTGAAGAGAATTCAAAAACAACTGCAACAGTACATTGACAGGGAACTGCCAAAAACTGAAGCCAGATTCAGAAAAGGATGTGTAACTAGGGATATTGCTGATATTAGATGGATCTTGACTCAAAGCAGAGAATTTCAGAAAAAAAAATGTTTGTTTACTTGTGCTTTATTAGCCATGCAAAGGCTTTTGACTATGTGAACTATGAATAACTTTGTGAAGCATGGGTATTCAAGAACATTAATTACACTCAAGAGGAAACTGTATATAGACCAAGAGGCAGTCATTCAAAAAGAACGAGGGGATACCGAATGGCTTAAAATCGGAAAAGGTGTGTGTTAGGGCTGTATTCTTCCACCATATTTATCCAATTATTTATGGTGAAGAAATAATCCAAGAAATTGGATTCTATGAAAAACAGCATGGCATCCAGTTTGGAGGAAGATGTATTAACAACCTGAGATATGCAGATGATACAATCTTGCTTGCTGAAAATGAAGAGAACTTAAAATACTATTGATGAAAATCAAAGATTACAGCCTTCAGTATAGATTGCACTTCAATGTAAAGAAAACAAAAATCCTCACAACTGAACCAATGGCAAATGGAGAACAGATTGAGGCTGTCAAAGACTTCATTTTGCTTGGATCCATGATTAACACTCATGAAAGCAGCAGTCAGGAAATCAAAAAATGTATTGCATTAGATAAATCTGCTGTACAAGATCACTTTAAAGTGTTCAAGAGGAAAGCTAGCAGTCTGAGGACTAAGGTGCACCTGACCCAATGGTATTTTCAGTTGCTTCATAGGCATGTGAAAGTTGGACAATGAATGAAAGACCACAGAATTGACGCATTTATGGTATTGCAGAAGAATATTGAAAGTATTGTGGACTGTCAGAACAGCAAACAAATCTGTGTTGGAAGAAGTATAGCCAGAACACACCTTACAAGCAAGGATGACAAGACTTTGTCTCTCCTACTTTGGACATAGTATCAGGAGGGACCAGTCCCTGGAGAAGGACATTATGCTTGGTAAAGTGGAGGGTCAGCGCAAAAGAGGAAGACCCCCAACAACATGGATTGACATAGTGGCAGCAGCAATGGGCTCAAGCATAACAATTGTGAGAATGTCACAGAACCAAGCAGTGTTTCATTCTGCTGCGCACAGGATTGCTATGAGTCAGAAAGGGCTCAATGTCACCTAACAGCAACAACAAAGCTAAACTCTTGCTTGGTTTTAATAAGACTTCAAGGGATACTTTTGCTTCAAGGTTAAAGATTACCTCTGGGCAATAATTTCAAGGGTTTCACTACCCTCCAAAGCTCCCAGAAAGTCTAGCCTATAAAATTTAAAATTCTATCTGCATTTACCCTTTTTGATCAGGATTGACCTTTAATCAAATGTTCATTAATGGTAGAATGTCTAGTTTTTCTGGTTTCATGGCAAAGGAGGCAATTAACCATACATTCCATATCTTCCTCCCAATTTTTGACTCTCCTGTTGCTTCAAATAAATAGAGAAAATTGTTGTGCCTTAACAATGACAAATTATATAACCTCTCTAATCTCATCTGTAAAAATAGGACTTTTACTAAGAATGTGAACTTGTTGGCACCTTCATTCAATAAATGACCCTGATTTCTAAAGAAAAAAATAACTGGGCTGCTTTAGTTCACTACAATCTATTTAAGCACCATGCTTCTCCCATTCATTTAAGAATGGATTTTTTTTTATTGAGAAATTCTTCAAATACAGAAAAAGTTGTATGTACCTATCACTCATCATTTTTTATTTAATTAAATATTACAGATAACAGTTGTACACACTCAGACCCTTCCTTAATCCTATTTTCCTCCTTCACAGGAAATCACCATGAACTGGTATTGTATCATTTCTGTGCAAGAGTTGATACTCAGTACATATTTATGTGTCCAAAGAAGTTAGTGTTCTGCAAGGTTTTAAAACTGTAAGTGGCATCTTACTGAAAATGGTTTTCTAGTTCAACTTTATTTCCAAATTTAAGCTATAGTGATGTAGTTTTTTTTATTCATTCCATTCCATTCCACTATAGTCTGGCCTTTTTCTCTGCCTCTCCATTAAAATGATATTCACCAGAGCACATGAGAAAATCAGAGAGCAGCTTCCCAAGTCTGTGTTGTTTGTATGCCTGGTTAACATTTGATAATCATCCATTGCAAGAGCAGTTTTCAGAAAAAGTGTAGCTAATCAAAACCTTTTAGATAAGTGGAGGAGAAAGATCAGCAATGCCACATATGAATTATAAAACCCCTATTATTAAAGGCAATTTACAGGAATCACATTGCCTGGCACAAGTAGACTGCCATATTTAATTATTATATTATATATGGATTAAAGCAATCTGAGATTTTAATAGAAAAATAATCAAGTTAAAAACCACAAAGCTAAAATTGAACTACTTGGAAGCTGATTCACAAAAATAACTTACTGAAGATCCCTGTTATGGGAATGCCTATGATGTGGAGACTGTCTATCAGCAGTGTATTAAGTACTGCAAAGCCTCTTTGGAGAAGGCACACTAAAGTAGCATCCATTCATTACTAATGGCCAACCGTGATGAGCACCTTCACAGTGATACGCTACATTTTTCAATCAGTTCTGACTTATAGTGACTGCATATAGGGTTTCCAAGGAGCGGCTGGTGGATTTGAACCAGCAACCTTGTGGATTAGTAGTCTAGTGCTTGTTTTACAGCACTACACCAGGACCCCATATCATTATTGTTGTTAAGTCCCATCAAGTCAATTCTGACTCATAGTGAACCTGCATAGTGTTTAATTTGGGTTTGACCCCAAATTAAACACTGAGGGTCAATGCACTGGACTGCAAAGTCAGTTTGAACCACAAGGTTGGCAGTTCAAGCTCACCAGCTGCTCCTTGGAAACTCTATACAGGATCACTATGGGTTGGAACCAACTTGATGGCATTTAACAACAACAACAAATTAGCTGAATCTCCCACTTTGCCTTCATTACATACAAAATAGTAGAACAATACAATAGAAATTTCTGGGTATGTTTTGTAGCATAATCATTTTCTAGTGTTTGGTAGGTACTAATCACTAAGGACTGCCATAATGCTGATATGCTAAATTATAAGGGTAATAAGGAATTAAATGGAGTCGTGGTATGGCAGGCACTATGGGTTAGTGTGCTGGACTGCAAGGTCAGTTTGAACCTCAAAGCTGGCAGTTCAAGCTCACCCACCACTCCTTGGAAACCCTATACAGGGTAGCTATGAGTTGGAACTGACTCTACAACACTTCACAACACAACAACAAAGCATTAACTAGTACACCTTCTGGCAAGCTGGCCAACTAAACTGATACACTACAAAGGCCCTCTACAACAAAGATACAAGAGAACAACAGAAACAGATACAGATAATAATCCTGGAACCCCGAGCTTTAAAGGAAAGGATAGAGAAGTGGATTCAGTATGGTCCTAGAAAAGAAGCTAAACAGTGGTGGCAATAAAGGAGACAGACAGATGAACTGTTGACTGCCGCAATTCAGTATGACGATTTTGAGCTTTTGCAAGCAGCATTGGATCAGAATGGCAGATGGATACACATGAGTGGCTGATTACAAGAAGGTGCAATTTGCCCTTCTTCCCCACACTCATCCACCCCCAGTACAGCCTTGATCTGCAAGAGGTCAGAGCCACCCCAGCACCTGAAGGCAGGTAAGCTCTGCTTCTTCAAACCTGCAGAACTGGAATAGCCAGTACCCACCCAGCCAGCCCTAGACTAGCAGGAACTCTCAGATCCAGCCAACCTGCCACCAGCTGCCCTCTGAGCCTGAAAGTTTATTCTAAGAACAAAGCCTGATCTCACCACCATTAGGGCCTGCACAAACTGCTTCTGGATTGGATGTCCTGAACATGCACAGCAACTAGGCCTACAGGAATTCCATCAAGGGCCAGGCACACCACCCCTTTGTCCCTCCGCCTCCCACCTTGTGAGCTCTTTGGCTGTCCCCACAGTTTTCTATCTCTGGGTCCAGCCACTACCCTAGTTTTTTCCTTTCATTGTTTTTTTCTTCTCTGTTTTCTCCTTCTTAACCTTTTTTTATCCTTTCTTTTTCCACTTACCTTTTTTCTTCTTTTCTTAAGTTTCTCATTTTCTCTTTACATCCTTTCTTTTTGCCCTCTTGATTTTTCTTTATTATTCTCTTGTTTCTCCCTTTTCTAGTTTCCATTTCATAGTTTGTTTTATTTTTAGTGATTTCCCTTTTGTTTTGTTTTATATCATTTTTCTCTTAAAAAGTTTTATTTTCCTTTCCTTTTTTCTCCTTTTTGTTATTCTTTTTTCTTGCTATTGCCTGTATGTTTGTTTGTTTGTTTCTTCTATTATTTTATTCTTTTTGCTATGGTTTGATTGGTTTGTGTGTGTGTTTCTTCTTGCCCCACTCAATGGGACAAGAGCCTCTACCAACTTCTATACTTCCTGATCAACCCTAGAGAGCAGCCAACAGCAGCCAAACCCATCCTGAACTGAGCTGCATAGACAGCAAACTGAGAACTGTGCTTGTGCTTCCTGTCTCTAATCAAACCAAACAGGAGGACGGTGGGTGGTGAGTGCAGTGGGAAGTGCCTCAGACACAGCAATATACAATCATCAATTAAACGTTAAAAAAAAAAAACCAGCATAAGAGACAAAGGAAGCACGACAACTACAGAATGACGTACATGGCAGCATCAACCTGAACTCAGTCAACAAATGAAAGAGTCAAGAACAGAATAAAATTATAAGGACAGAGGATCTGGGAGGTCAGTCTATGATGAAAACAATTACAATGTGAAAAAAGGTAAACACAGAGATCCAGGTGGTGGGCAGGTCAGGTAGATCACTGGATAAAATAGACTATCTTAAATTAACGTTAAAAAAAAAACTAATGGAGGGAAGAACTAATGGAATGGAATATAAGATAACCACAATGGGGTTGGGGTGTGGGGTTTATTTTGGGTGTTGGGGAGGGCAATAAAAGAAGGGGGAAGGAGGCAGAAGAACAAGATAGATAGGGGAACACTGAGACAGGGTTGCATGACCTAGTGGGACAGAGGTAAATAGTGATGCATACTCAACCTTGGAACAACAGGGCTCTGGGATACAGGGATCTAGGTATTGCTTGAAGAGGGAAAATAATACTAAAATCCTTGCCTGCCTTATGAATATTAGTTTCCCTTGCCTACTATTGTAAAATAGACACTGGAGTGGAATAGAAAGGAATGTTGGGAAACATGATTAGAGAAAACTTGTAAGCCCACCTTCAGCCTATAACTGACTGGAATACCTAAAAGGGGTTCTACAA
>NW_006408551.1:2870267-2881688 GCF_000296735.1 Chrysochloris asiatica | reverse complement strand
AAAAAAAAAGAGTGAGGAAAAAAAAAAGAGAGAGAGACACAAAGGAGGACATTATGTCATAATTAAAGGGTCATTTGAATAAGAAGACATAACCATAGTAAATATCTATGCTACCAATGAAAGAGCCTCAAAATAAATAAATCAAACTCTAAGAGAAATGAAGAAGAAATAGACAACTCTACAACAAATGTAGAAGATTTAATACACAACTTTCAATGAAGGACAGAACAACTAGAGAGAAACTTAAGACACTGAAGAATTAACAACACAATCAACTAAGTTGACCTCATAGACTTATATAGAGCATTCAACACAACAGCAGTATAATACATTCTTTCCTAGTGTACATTCTACAGAATAGACCATATGTTAGGTTGCAAAGAAAGCCACAAAAAGTTTTAAACATCTAAATCCTACAAAGCATCTTCTCAGATCACAACACTATAATATTAAAAATCAACAATAGGAAGAGCAAGGAAAAACATCAAGTGTATGGAAATTGAATCACGACTGCTTAAAAACTGCTGAGTAATAGAAGAAATAAAAAGTGAAATGAAAAAATTTCTTGAATCAAATGAGAACAAAAACAAAACGTATCAATGGGAGACAGCAAAAGCAGTGCTCTAAGGGCAATCTGTAGCAATAAACAAACATGTCCAAAAAGAATATGGAATCAAAATCAACACCTTAACTCAACATCTCCAACAATAAAAAAAAAAAAAAAGAGTAGACAGGTAGCCTACAGCCACCAGAAGAAAAGGAAGAATAAAGATTAGAACAGAAATCAATAATACGGAAAACAGAAAAAAAAATGATAGAATCAACACCACTGGCAAATCTAACAAAAAAAAAAGAAAGAGGAGATGTAAATAACACATATAAAAAGTGAAATGGGTGACATTACCAAAGAAACAACAGAAATAAAAAGGAAAATAATATAATATGAAGAATTGTACTACAACAAATTTGAAAATCTAGAAGAAATGGAAAATTTTCTCAAAAGGCACTACCTAACTAAACCAACACAGATTGAAGTAGAAAACTTGAATAGACCTGTAACAAAAGAAACAATTGATCAGGCCATTGAAAAACTCCCAACAAAAAAAAGTCAAGGCCCACATGGCTTGTTAATTAATTCTACCAAACATTCAGAGAAGAACCAATTCTACTCAAAAGATTCCAGAATATAGAAAAGAATGGAAAACTCATGAAATCATTTTAGGAGCAAGTATAACCCTGATACCAAAGCCAGGCAAAGACATCACTAAAAAAGAAAATTATGAATTATCCTTCATGAACATGGTGCAAAAATTCTCAACAAAATTCTAGCCAATGGAATCCAACAACTTATAAAAAAAAAATTATACATCATGGCCGAGTGGGAGATTCATAGCAGGTATGCAAGGATGGTTCAATATTAGAAAATCAATGTAATCCATCAATATATAAAACAAAGGAAAAGAACTACATGATCATATCAATTGACCCAGAAAAGGCATTTGACAAAACCCAACACTCATTCCTAATAAAAACATTCAACAAAATGGGAACACTCAACATAATTAAGGGCATATACACAAAATCAATGGCCAAGATTACTCTCAAAGAAGAGAAACTGAAAGCAGTTAAGGGTACCCTTTGTTATTACTCCTATTCAATATTGTGCTAGAAGTCTTAGCCAGAGCTATAATGCAAGAAAGGGAAATTAAAGGCATCCAAATTAACAAAGAAAAAGTAAAACTCTATTTGCAGATAATAATGGCCCTACTCATAGAAAATCCTAAAGACTAAATAAGAAAATTATTGAAAGATTCAGCAAAATGACTGTGAACAAGATCAACATAGAAAAATTAATTGTATTCCTTTACACTAATAAAGAAAGCTTTGAAAAAGAAACCGATAAATAATACCATTTACAATAGCTACCCAAAGATGAAATATTTAGAAATAAAACTCATCAGAGAAACAAAAGGCCTATTCAAAGAAAACTACAAAATACTACTACAAGAAACCAAAAGAGACTTACAAAAATGCAAGAGCATATCATGCTCATGGATAGGAAGACTTAACACTGTGGAAATGTCAATTCAACCAAAAGTGATCTATAGATAAAATACAATCCTGAAAAAATACATGACAATAAACCATCCCTTCCAGAACATTCTCTGCTTCTCTATTGGGTTCAATCACCAATTGCAATGGCCACACAGAACTCAGAGACAATGCTCATAGTTGTGGGGTTTATTAGGGAAATTAACAGGTTATAATACAGGGTCAGAAAATGTTCAGGGCACAGTTGTTGCACTCAGGTGCTGATAAATGCCCACAGGACACATCACTCCACCACAAGTCTCAGCCTAGAGGCACTTAGATCTAGTTCCATGGATCAGCAAACCCAGCTCTCCCATTTCAGTGCCAGAAAGCATCCCACTCCACAAGAAAATTTCCTGCCCAAAGTCACTCAACTTTACTTGCTCCGTAGGCTGGGAAGCCTACTGCTCTGTCTCATGTTATGGTTCTTAACTCTGCTGCTGCTGCTCCTCTGCCACTCCAATGATGTCACAACTTTCTATTCCTGGATCAAGGAAGTTCAATGTGAAGGGATCTCAAGGGCCAAAGGATCTGCTACACTCCTGGCTCTTCTTCTTAGATGATAGTGAGGGTCTCAACTTCTGCTTCTGAGATGGGACTGTTTATATCCATGCTAGAGATTCAACTTTTTACAGTTGCAATTAATTCTGATAACCTTCACAACTAAATCTTGTCATCCTATCTGTATCTTCTCCCACCTTCTTTTACCCAGACCCAGCAGGGCAAAATGTTGTTTGGTGGAAGGTATAGACTATGGCTAGAGGAGACATTAAGTAATTTATTACACCATAAATCCCAATACAGATTCCAACACCATTCTTTAAAGACATGAAAAAACTAACCACCAACTTTATATGGAAAGGAAAGCAATCTGGATAAGCAAAGCATTACTAAAGAAGAACAAAGTAGGAGGCCTCCCACTTCATTATCTCAAAATATAATACACAACCACAATAGTCAAAAATAGCCTAGTACTGGTACTATGAAAGATACATAGATCAATGCAACAGAATTGAGAACCTAGTAGTAAATCCATCTATCTATGGTCATCTGATCTTTGACAAAGAGCCAAAACACATTAAATGGGGGAAATATAGTCTCTTTAGCAAATGGTGCTGGCAAACTGGATATCCATTTACAGCAGAAAGAAACAACACCCATATCTCACACTTTATATTAAATTTTACTCAAAATGGACCCAAGGCCTAAATGTAAAACCTAGAACCCGGTAGTAAATCCCACCACTTGTTTGACAGTTTGTCATACTCTGATGGCTGGTGTTATGCTGGAAGTTATGCCACTGTTATTTGAATGACACCATAGTTACCAATAGTGGACAGTTTTCAGCGGAACTTCTGGACTAAGACAGACTAGGAAGAAGGAAAGGAAGGCCACTTCTCAATGGTTAGCTGCTGACAACTTTATGAAAAGCAATAGAACATGGTCTGATATAGTGCCAGAATATGAGCGCTCAGGTTTGAAGGTACTCAAAATATAACTGAGGAAGAACTGCATCCTCAAAGTAGAGTTGACCTTAAGGGTGTGCATGGAGTAAAGCTTTTAGGACCTTCATTAACTGATGGGACCCAACTCAAAATGAAAACATACAGCTGCAAACATTCACTAATAATTGGAATATAGAATGTAAAAAGTATTAATCTAGGAAAATTGGAAGTCATCAGAAATGAAATGGAACATAAAAAGATTGATATTCAAGGTATTAGCGAGCTGATGTGGACTGTTTTGGCCATTTTGAATCAGAGATTCATATGCTTTACTATGCAAGGAATGACAAAATGAAGGGGAATGGTATTGCATTCATCTTTCAAAAAGAAAATTTCAAGATCTATCTTGAAGTACAATGCTGTCTGTGATAGTATAATATCCATACAGTTACAAGGAATACCAGTTAATCTGATTGTAATTTAAATTTATGCACCAATCACTAAAGTCAGTGATGAAGAAATTGAAGGATTCTAAGGAGCTCTGGTAGCGTAGTGGTTACAAATCGGGCTGTGAACTTCAAGGTCAGCAGTTCGAAACTACCAGCTGTTCCGCGGGAGAAAGATGAGGCTTTCTGCTCCCGTAAAGATTTACAGCCTCGGAAACCCTGTACAGGGTCGCTATGAGTCGGAATCGACTCCACGGCACATAACAACAACAACAAACTTGTTCAAGGAATCCTGGTAACATAGTAGATTATGAGCTGGGCAACTAGCCACAAGGTCAATAGTTCAAATCTACCAATTGCTCCATGGAGAAAGACGAGGCTTTCTGTTCATGTAAAGATTTACAGTCTTGAAAACCCTATGCAGGGTTGCTATGAGTCAGAATTGACTCTAGTGGCACAGCACCACCAACAAAACAACAACAACAACTTGTTCAGTCGGAGGCTGATCAAACATGTAATCAAGGCATATTGATAATTGCTGGTGAATGAAATATAAAAATTGGAAACAAAGAGGAAGAACTAGTAGTTGGAAAATATGCCCTTGGTGATAGACACTATGCTGGAGAACACATGATAGATTTTGCAAGACCAATGACTTCTTCATTGCAAATATCTTTTTTTTCAACAACATAAACAATGACTTAGCCATATGGATCTCACCAGACAGAATACACAGGCATCAAACTGACTACATCTGTGAGAAGAGATGATGGAGAAGCTCATTATTAACCAAAACAAGGCTTGGGCCCAAATAAGGAACAGACCATCAATTGCTCATAAGCAAATCCAAGCTGAAGCTGAAGAAAATGAAAACAAACCCACAAGAACTAAACATGACCTTGAATATATGTCACCTGAATTTAAAGACCATTTCATGAACAGATTTGATGTATCAGATTCTAGTGACCAAGACCAGAAAACTTGTGGGGTGATATCAAGAACATCATACAGGAAGAAAGAAAACAGTCATTAAAAAGACAGGAAAGAAAAGATCAAAGTGGATGTCAGAAGAGTTTTTGGAACTTACTCTTGAATGTGGAGAAGCTAAATCAACTAGAAGGAATGAGGAAGTAAAAGAGCTGAACAGAAAATTTCAAAGGGCATCTCCAGAAGACAAAGAAAATATTATACTGAAATGTGCAAAACCTGGAGTTAGAAAACCAAAAGGAAAGAAAGAACACTCTCAAGTTTTTCTCAAGCTGAAAGAACTGGAGAAAAATTCAAGCCTCAACTTGCATTATTGAAATATTCTATGGGCAAAATATTAAATGGCACAGAATGCATTACAAGGAGCAGGAAGGAATACACAGAGTCTGTTCCCAAAGGAACTGAACTATGTTCAGTCATTTCAAAAGGTGCCACATGATCAAGAACCAATGGTACTGAAGGAAGAAGTCTAAGTTACACTAAAGGCATTGACAAAAAACAAGGCTCCTGGAACTGATGGAATACTAATTGAAATGTTCCAACAAATTGATACAGTGCTGGTCGCACTCAGTCATCTATGCTAAGGAATTTGGAAGATAGCTACGTAACCAACCAATTGGAAGAGAGCCATATTTGTGCCCATTCCAAAGAAAAGTGACCCAACAGAATGCTGAAATCACCATTGTGTTGGAGAAGAATATTGAAAGTACCTTGAACAGACAGAAGAACAAACAAATATATCTTAGAAGAAGTACAGTTAGAATGCTCCTTTGAAGTGAAGATGGCAAGACTTCATCCCTTATACTTTAGATATGTTAGGAGAGACCAGTCCCTGCAGAAGGAGATCATGCTTGTTAAAGTGATTGTTGTGGTGAAGTGCCATTGAGTCAACTCATACTGACTCTGTATAGGGTTAGCAAGGAGCAACTGTTGGGTTTGAACAACTGACCTTGTGGTTAGCAATCCAGTGGTTATTCAACAGCACCACACCAGGACTCCTAGTGAAGTGGAGGTTCAGTGAAAACAAGGAAGACCCCCAATTACACGGATTGACACAGTGGTAGCAACAATGGGCTCAAAAATAACAATTATGAAGATGATGCATAACTGGGCAGTGTTTTGTTCTGTTGTACATTGGATCATTATGAGTTGGAACCCATTCAATGGCACCTAATAACAATACCCAAAGGGAGCTATATGTATAATGCAATCCCAATCCAGTTTCTAATATCATTCATTAAAGAGATAGAAAAACTAATCACCAACTTAATATAAAAAGGGCAGAGATGCTGGACAAGCAAAACATTACTAAAGAACAAAGTAGAAGGCCTCTTGCTTCCTTATCTCAAAACCTACTATACAGCCAGTAGTCAAAACAACTTGGTACTGGTACAGTGAAAAGCACACAGAACAATGGAACGGAACTGATCACCTACAGTCAGCTGATCTTTGACAAAGTGCCACATCAAATGGGAAAGAGAGAGTTTCTTCAACAAATGGTGCTGGCAAAACTGGATATCCATTTGCAGAAGAATGAAATAAGACTCATATCTCACATCTTATACAAAAACAAACTTAAGATGGATTAAAGACCAAAATGCAAAACTTAGAACTATAAAGCTCCCCAATGAAAAATTAGAGACAAACTAAGGACTCTGATACATGGCATAAATACACGATCTAACATAACTGAAAACACACAAACAGCATAAGACAAACTAGATGATGATTAGGCCTGCCTAAAAATTAGATACTTACGTACATTAAAAGATTTCACCAAAAGAGTAAAAAGGGAACCCACAGACTGGGAAAATTTTTTGAAATGACATATTAGACAAGGGGCTAATCTCTAAAACGTATAGAAAACTTCAACTCCTCAACAAGAAAAAGACAAATAATCCAATTTAGAAATAGACTGAGAACATGAACAAACATGTCACCAAAGACAACGTTCAGGAAGCCAACAAACATATGAAGAAATGCTCACAATCATTAGTCACTAGAAAGATGCAAAATCAAACCACAATGAGATATCATCTCACCCCAGCGTTATTAGCAAAGTTAAAAAAAAAAACCAAAAGCAAACAGAAACAAATGTCATCAAGGGTATGGAGAGATTACAATACACTGCTGGTGGAACTGTAAAATGATGCCACCACTGTGGAAAATTCATGGCACTGCCTCAAGAAGCTGGAACTGCAGATATCATGTTGTTGTTAAGTGCCATCTAGTAGGTTCTGACTCATAGCGCCACTATATAGGGTTTCCAAGTAACAACTAGTGAGTTTCAACCCAACCTTGCAGTTAGCAGTCTAGTGCTTGTTCTACAGTGCCACACCAAGACTCCAGAAATATCATATGACCCAGCGATCCCTCTATTTGGTACATTGCTGTTGTTGTTATGTGCCATGGAGTTGGTTCCAACTCATAGCAACCCTGTACAGGGTTTCCGAAGCTGTAAATACTTATGGGAGCAGAAAGCCTCATCTTTCTAACTGCTGACCTTGTGGTTCACAGCCCAATTTGTAACCACTATGCTACCAGAACTCCCATAAAAATAAGAGCCATGACATGAGTAGATGTCTGTGCACCCATGTTCATCACGGCATTATTCACAGTAGCAAAAAGGAGACCATCTAAATGCTCATCAATGGAAGATTGAATAAACAAACTTTCATACATAAACACAATGGAATACCAAGCAACTTTGAAGAATAATGACAAATCTGTGAACCACCACATAACCTGGATGACCTGGGGGTTATTATGCTTAAAGTAATTAGTCAATCACAAAAGGACAAATACTGTAAGAGACCACTATTGTAAAAAGTCAATAAACACTTTTCACTCTGAAAGAAGCATTCTTTGATGGTTTCCAGGGGTAGAAGGATTGGAGGAGTAATTCACTGGCTAAAGGGTAGACACATGCCATCTTGGGTGATGGGGAAGGCAGTAACTAGAGGGAGGTTAGTAGAAGAATGATGAAGGCAAGGGAAGACACGGAAAGAGTTAACAGGAATGGAAGTAAATGCTATTATTATATATACAATAATACAATAACTGTGATCTACAGATAGATACATGGATAGATACACAGGTTGAACAGGTGTGGAAGGGAGAGTGGGGGTGTACCTACAAATACATAAAGGTTTGACAGAGGGTATTTGTACATGAGTATTTATTTACCTTTGATGCAAACATATCCATAAATGTTGGAGCATACAGGAGGCAAACTTATGGAAACTTCTTAGACATTATCAAATACCTTGAGGGAATGATTTGCTAGGCCTGAAGTCTCAGGACCACAGTCTTGGAGGACATGATGGCCAATTGGCATAACATAGTTCACAAGGACAATGTTCTACATCTAACATTTGTGAGTAGTGACTAGGATCTTAAAAATTCTTGAGTGGTTATTTAAAGGGCAACAATTAATCTCTCTTTTTCCTGAGGAAAGAAATGTGATAAAAACTGAAGACAATATTTGCACATTGGTAATCACAGGAAGGAAGCAGGATGACTGTTGTAGCAGGGAGGGGATTGCAACCATTGAGATGAAACAAAGTGCATGATTCATTGAATGTAAAACTGATGATATTGTCTGTAAACCTTCATTCAATTCACAATAAAAAGTTTTTTAAAAACTAAAGGTGCTTGGAAACAACTGGTTCAATGGGCTAATAGACCATATGAACATCAATCTCCACAACCCTGAAACCAGAAGAACTAGATGGTACCTGGCTACCACTGTCAACTGCTTTGAAAGGGATTATATTAGAAGGTCCTGCCTGGATAGAGTGGGAGAAACTATGGAACAAAGCTCAAAATCATTAAAAAAAAAAAAAAAAAAAAAGTCAGATCAAGACTGGTGGAAACCTAAGATTATGGCCCTTGGTCACTCCAGGTTTGGAACTGAACTCACTCCAATGGCTCTATTTTCAGTAAACATGTGTATAGTGCGAACAACAACACTAGTAAGGCACATACACCATTCACTGGTCAGCCATTTGAGATCATAAACCTATATCATAGGGCAGCATAAACCTAAGGATAAAATTCAGAAAGGTGGGGAATGAAAGTAAGAAACAGATGGAGGAAATGGGAAAAGTGATGCTACATTGAGGTGACTGCAGTTGGGATGAAACAAAGTGTGTGATTTGTTGAATGTAAAACTGATGATCTGCTCTGTAAATCTTTACTCACTTCATAATAAAAAGTTAAAAAAAAAACCTCTTAGATAAAATCCTAATAAAACTGGCTAAAGATAGTGGGTTATGCAGCCCTGCCTACTCAGCCTTAACTATTCCTTCCATTTGGATAAGAGAGTAAAAATAATTGAATCATTGATTCAATAAATATTGGTGCCTACTATATACTAAGTCCTGAAGATTCAATGGGGACTAAGACATGGTATTATCCTTGTGGAGATTATAGTCTAATGGAAGAGGCAAGTATGACAATCTAAATTTCTTAAATGGCTCTATATAAGAGGGCTTCAAAAAGTTCGTGGAAATTGGAATTGAAAGACAATATAATTTTTCTATGAACATTTTGAAGCTCTCTCATATCTCTCTGAACCATTTATTACAGAAGTACTTATTTAGCCTTGTGGCAGGCATTGGAACAGGCTCTGAGACCCCTCTCCCACTGCCATCATACAATCTTGTGATAGAACTAGGCAAAACTTGGACCAAATAGTTGGAATTTTCAATGTGTATTGTAACCTCATATGTGTGCAAAAGCTGAACAGTGAATAAGAAAGACCGTAGAAGAATTGATGCTTTTGAGTTATGATGTCGAAGGAAAATATTGAAAGTATAGTGGGCTGCCAAAAGAACCAACAGATCTGTGTTGGAATAAATACAGCCAGAGTGCTCGTTGGAGGCCAGGGTGGCCAAACTTCATCTGTCATACTTAGGACATATTGTCATTAGGGACCAGTGCTAGAGAAGGATATCATGTTTGGTAAGGTGGAGGGTCAGAGATTAAGAAGAAAACCCTCAATGAGATGGACTGGCAAAGTGGCAGCATCAATGGGCTCAAGTGTGGCAACAATTATGAGTTTGGCCCAGGACCAGACAGTGTTTCGTTCTGCTGTACATAGGGTCGCTATGGTCAGTACCGACTCGATGGCACCTAACAACAACAATAACATTGTAAAGAATACAAGTATTGTCATTTTGAGAACTAAGGTTGACTTAAGCCATACTTAAGTTCACTACTTAAGCTATAATGTTTTCCATCACCTAATAAGCATGCAAAAGCTGGACAACAAATAAGGAAGATTGTACAAGAATTGATAGCTTTAAATTACTGTGTAGACAAAGAACATTGCATATACTATGGACTGCCTGAATGAACAAATCTGTCTTGTAAGTAATACAGCCAGGACACTCCTTAGAAGAGAGGATGAAGAGACTTTGTCTCATGTACTTTAGAAGTACATGAAAAACCCTGGAAAAGGTCATGAAATTTAGTAGAAGAAGAGCCTCAGTAAAGTGGATTAACACAATGATAGCAACAATGGGCTCAAACAGGAATGATTGTGAGGATGGCACATGACTGGGCAGGGGTTAATTCATGAGGTTGTTATGAACCAACTCAATGACACCCAACAAACACCATCATAAAGGAATACATCTCTGAGCCTTCTTTCATTTATACCTTAAGTTTTAAAGAAAAACTCATTGTTGTCTAGTCAATTTTGGAAGGTCCAAAAAGGCCCCAGAAGGGCCAAGAGCCAGAAAGAGGCCTGTGACTGAGAAGAGGCTACCCTGATGTAAGAACGGTCTCCTGAGTGTTCCTAAACCTGAATTGTAACCTGTTACTTCCCTAATAAACTCTATTACTGTGAAAATGACAATAATAATAATAAATCATAGTTACTAATTTTCCTAATATTAAACTACCCTTGCATTATCAAAATAAATTTTACCAGATCATAGAATATTATTTTAAAACATTGCTGGAGTCTCTTTGCTAGTATTTTATTTAGAATTTTCGCATCTACATTTGTAAGTGGAGTCCTGGTGTGGCACTGTGGGTTAATGTGCTGGACTCCATAATTGGTTTGAACCATAAGGTTGGTGGTTCAAACTCATCAGCTGCTCCTCAGAAACCCTAACAGGGGGGTCACTATGGGTCGGAACAAACTCAATGGCACTTAACAACAACAACAATAACATTTATCAGTGATTTTAGTCTATAATTTTCTTATACACGGGAATAAAAACTATCACAGGCCATAGTGGAGAAGCTGGAATAACTGTGAAATAATCAAAAGAACATAAACTTGCAAGTGAGAATAGCTCATTTATTATTTTTTTTTCTTAAATTATTTATTGTGAATTATGTGACAGTTTACATGGGGGAACATTAGTTTTACATTCATTCTATCACATATCGTCTCATTGCCATGGTTACAATCCCCTCCATGCAATCCTTCCCCCATG
>NW_006408551.1:2857381-2865484 GCF_000296735.1 Chrysochloris asiatica | reverse complement strand
TATGTTCTTTTTGACAATGAATGCAACACCATTCCTCTTCAATTTGTCATTCCCAGCATAGTAAACCATGTTGTTGTCAGATTCAAAATGGCCAATACCAGTTCATTTCAGCTCACTAATGTGTAAGATATCAATGTTTACGTGTTACATTTCATTTTTGACAACTTCCAATTTCCCCAGATTGATACTTCATACATTCCATGTTCTGATTTTGAATGGATGTTTACAGCTGTTTGTCTTCATTTTGAGTTGTACCCCATCAGCAAATGAAGGTCCCATGGGCTTTTCTCCCATGGGCTTTACTCCATTCACATCATCATGTTCATCTGTACTTTGAGGAGGCAGCTCTTCCCCAATCACATTTTCAGTGCCTTCCCACCTGAGGGGCTCATTTTCTGGCACTATGTCTGACAGTGTTTCTCTGCTATTTATAAGGTTTTCAGTGACTAAATATTTGGAAGTAGTTTGTCACTCTTTCTTCCTAAGTCTGTCTTCGTCTGGAAGCTCATCTGAAACCTGTCTACCATGGATGACCCTGCTGGTATTTAAAATACCCGTGGCATAGCTTTCAGAATCACAGCAACTCACAAGCCACCACAGTATGACAAACTGACAGACAAGTGGTGGTCAAACCCATATAAATAGTTCTGAAAAGACCATAATGTTCAAGGCAGTCATTTTTTCACTAGTTAAGTTGGACCATTATACCTACTTCTCACCTATCGACTACCTTGTCAGTCAACATTTCTTATCAATTACAATAGTAAAAATCTACTATCTGACATTAACAATGGATATTATTTCTGGCAATAATGAATCCCAAGGTGTAGGCAATAATAATACTGGCTGTGATAGTTAAGGTTGCGTGTCAACTTGGTTGGACCATGATTCTCAGTGATTTGGCAACTATGTAATGATATAATTTGGCAGTTAGGTAATGACTACTGTTATGTAGTCATCTTCCATTTTATATGTTCTGATCCTCCATTTTCACATAACACCAATTTGTGCATAACAGTCTGGTCTTTGAAACCTAACCATGTCACTAAGTGAGGAGTGGGTATATTTGGCTTTAAGAAGACTTCAGGGAATATTTTAGTGCCAGCTTTAAAGATTTTCTCCACTTGATTTTTTTTTTAATGTTTTATTGTGAATAATGTAATTGTTTACATGGGATCTACTGGATTTTGATTTCTGAATTAAGCACAAAGATTCCTGACTCATATCCAAACAATTTTCTCTGCAGTCCCACAGATTTACTAATCCATTTCTTAGAAATCATCATAAACCAGATCTTTCTCCACCATTCCATTCTGCTATCATTGAGTTAAAGAGGCAACTATTGCCTAGGCGTTAGTACTAACTGTGCTGTTAGTACTTCTACTGGGAAAACAGCAGCTCCCAGAGCACACAAATCAGGGATGAAAGGAGTCAAATAATGTGAAAAGCTGTCAGGGAGTGAAGAAATTTCATCTTTTGCTATTTAAAATAAAGATGAAGAGACTGTGGTTAGAAATTCACAGTAGCCTTTGCCTCAAGCAATGAAACAAACCCTTAAAAGTCATTTGGGACCTAATAAAAAGTACTCTTTAACTCCCCCAGTGAACACTTCTCTTAATTTCTACAGTACTCAAACAGTTCAGGAAAGCCTCCTCTGGGAGGCTTTCAAAAGGAGAAACCACAATGCTGGGAAATGAACAGATCCATTAAAATGAGGATTATTTTAATTGGGCACAACTCCTGTTTTCCCACCAAGGAGATATCCTAGCCAGATGCTAAGACTAGGAATCATTTGGTGTGGCACTGTGGGTTAATTTGCCAGACTGCAAAGCCTTTTGAACTGTAAGGTCAGCAGTTCAAGCTCACCAGCTGCTCTTCAAAAACTCTATATAGGGTCGCTAGGGGTTGGAATCAGCTTGACGGCACTTGACAACAACAACATCTTATTCAAATGGAGTCCTGGTGTGGCACTGGACTTCAAAGTAGCTTTGAACTGCAAGGTCAGTGGTTCAAGCTTACCAGCTGCTCCTCGAAAACTCTATACAGGGTTGCTATGGGTCAGAAGCGACTTGACCGTACTTAACAACAACAATCCTATTCGAGGAGTCCTGGTGTGGCATTGTGGGTTAATGCACTGGACTACAAAGTTGGTTTGGACCACAAGGTCAGCGGTTCAAGCTCACCAGCCACTCTGGGAAACACTATATAGTGTTTAGACTATAAACAAACTATAACCTAGACTAAATAAAGTGCCAACTCGACAGCACTTAACAACAATCTTAATCATAAAGGAGCTCTGGTAGCTTACTGGTTATGAATCGGGCTGCTAACCCCAAGGTCAGCAGTTAAAAACTACCAGCTGTTCAGGTTGCTATTTGGAACCGACTCCACGGCAGGCAAACACCACCATCCTATTCAAAACATTTCTCCAATCCCACCCTCATCCCAGAAATTGTGAAAAGCACCAAAAGTAAAAAAAATGGTTATCTATTATTATCACCAGTATTTACCGGAGAATGAGGGCTTCTGCCCCCAGTTACTCTTTCTGTTTCTCCTTCCCTTTCCACTCAAAAACAAGAAATGTACAAGCAAATGTTGAGGTTGTAAAGTAGTTCTCCCAACTTTCACTTTAGGAAGGGATTAGGGTAACCACTCAGAAATTACAATACATTCTGTATTAAAGTTTCCACGGAAATGCTGAAGACAATACAGGGTCACTATGAGTCCTAGCTGACTCAACCACACTTAACAAAAACAGCAAAATTACCAGATATGCTGAAAACAATTGATTGGCTTTCTCAATAATGGCTTGCATATTGCCATGATACTGAAGAGGTTACAGTACAACGCTGTAGGGTGAACACTGGACCACAAGATCAGTGTTCCTAGGAAACCCTATTCATGGTCGCTGAATTGGAACCCACTAGATGGCACTTAACAACAATAACATAGACTAAATCAGATAAGGAAGAAAAACATGTGAGGGCCTATTTCTGAAAATCAGACAATGAAAATCCTATCGATTATAATAGTCCAAACTGCAATTGATCATAGGGATGGCAAAGCATTTTAGTCCTTTGTGCAAAGAGTTACCATGAGTCAGAGTTGACTTGATGGAAGTGAACATCAAACAACTTAAAACAATGAGAAATAAAATGTTGCACCCCACCCCGCCATTTGATAACCTGGGCAAACAGAAGGAAATGGTTGTAAATCTCAAAAATTCTGGAAATATAAGGATATTAGCGTACAGAACCACCATTCTTTCATCAGTTTGTTGTGCTGTGGTGGTTTGTGTGTCACTGTGATGCTGGAAGCTATGTCATCAGTATTTAAAACCATGGTGGACAGATTTCAGCTGAGTTTCCAGACTAGGACAGACTGAGAAGGAGAGGCAGATGACTTCTGAATGTTTAGCCACTGAAGACCTTATGAATAGCAGTGAAAAACTGTCAGAAAATACCAGAATATTGAAACATGATGAAGAGCATCAGAATATTGTCAGGTATAGTGCCAAAAGATGAGCCCCTCAGGTTGGAAAGCACTCAAATTACGACTAGGGAAGCGATACCTTTTCAAAGTAGAATTGATCATGCTGACCCAAATGGAGTACAATTTTCAGGACCTTCATCTACTGATGGAGCACAACTCAAAATGAGGAAAAACAACTGTAAATATCCATTAATTATCAAAATATGGAATGTACAAAGTATAAATCTAGGAAAATTGAAAATTGTCAAAAATGAAATGGAATGCAAAAAAATAGATGTCCTAGACATTAGTAAACAGAAATGGACTGGTATTGGCCACTTTGAATCTGACAATCATATGGTTTACTATGTCAGCATAACAAACTGAAGAGGAATGGCATTACATTCATTATTAACAAGAATACTCCAAGGTGTATCTTGAGGTATAATATTGTCTGTGACAAGATAATATCCATATACCCACAAGAAAGTCTACGGCCATACCACCCTGAATGCACCAGAGCTCGTCTGATCCCAGAAGCTAAGCAGGGTCAGGTCTGGTTAGTACTTGGATGGGAAACCGCCTAGGAATACCAGGTTCCCTAGGCTTTGGAATCCTGATGTGGTGCTGTGAGTTAATGCGCTGGACTGCAAAGTTGATTTGATCCATCTACAAGGTCAGTGGTTCAAGCTCACCAGCCACCCCTCCTAAATCGTATACAGGGTCGCTATGGGTTGGAACCTACTCAATGGCACGTAACAACAACTACTACTACTACAAGGAAAAGCAACAATTAAAGCCGATGATGAAATTAAAGGATTCTACCAACTTCTTACATCTGAAGTTGATCAAATTTGCAATCAAGATGCATTGATAATTACTGGTGATTGGAATGCAAAGGTAGGAAACAAAGAGGAAGGATTAGTAGACAGAAATATGAAATGATGCTGGAAACAACATGATAGAACTTTTCAAGACCAAGGACTAATTGCATTCATTGCAATTCATTTAAAATTCATTGCAAAATTTAAACAACATAAAAGATGAATATGCACATGGACCTCAGCAGATGGAATACACAGAAATCAAACTGACTACATCTAAGGAAAGAGATGGTGAAAAAGTTCCGTATCATCAGCCAAAACAAGGCCAGTGGAAGACGACTGCGGAACAGATCATCAATTGCTCATATGCAAATTTAGGCCAAAGCTAATGAAAGTTAAAAACAAGTCCATGAGATCCAAAATATGACCTTGAACATATCCTACTTAAATTTAGAGATCATCTCAAGAATAAATTTGATGCTTGGTAAAATGGAGGGTCGCTGTAAAAGAGGAAGACCTCCACCAAGATGGATTGGCACAGTGGCAGCAGCAATGGGCTCAAGCATAACAGCAATTGTGGGGATGGTGCAGGACCGGGCAGTGTTTCCTTCTGTTGTGCCTAGGGTCACTATGAGTTGGAATCAACTCGACGGGCACCTAACTACAACAGAGTGGGAAAAAAGAACACTGGAACTTTGGCTCTCCAGCCTTCTTGGGGGCCTCTAGGCAAACCAGGTTAATGTCCAGAGAAGACAGAGTCAGGACCTAGATTCTTAGGACTTGCTCTAGGATTTAAGAAATTAAAATAAGGAAAGATGACATTTTCTATATAGTCAACCCAATCCTTTAGGGTCAGAAATAAAATCAAGATTAATTGCTTCAGGAATGTTGTATATTTGACTGGCAAGTCCCCTTTGTTGCATCCCTTCAGAAATTTTGGAACATGTGTAGTGAGAAAACTCCCCAAACCTCAGTAATGTGCAATATAGATGTTATATAAATATAAATAAGTTTATATTCTTGTCCCAAGGAACTCCAGATTTGTTTTGTTTTGGCTTTTTTGGGAGGTGGGGCATGTAATGGGGAGGAGTGGTACTTAAGACATTAACAACTGGTTGTTGTTGTTAAGTGCCATCGAGTCGGTTCCGACCCATGGCGACCCTGTACAGGGTTTCCGAGGCTATAAATCTTTACGAGAGCAGAACACCTCATCTTTCTCCTGCAGAGTGGCTGGTAGCATGAGCTTTTTGTTTTGTTTTTTAATCAATGCCTTTTTTCTTTTATTATTGTATTGTATTTTGTTTTCTTTGTTAGTAAATGTTTGCACAGCAAATTAGGTTCCTATTTGACAATTTCTGCACAAATTGTTCAGTGACATTAGTTACATTTTTCACAGTATATCAAGATTCTCTTTAATTGCATTCTTGTTGTTCACACAAGTTTTTTTAAGTTATGAAATTTATTTATTTAGTTGTTGATGCTGAGAATATATACACATCAACCAAAAACCAAACAAAATTCACTGCCATCTAGTCATTGCAACTCATTGCCTCCCTACAGGTCTGAGTAGAGCTGGTCCATGGGGTTTCCAAGACTGTAAGTCTTTATAAAAGTACATTGTCCTTTTTTGTTGTTGCTGCTGTTATTGTTGAGTGCCACTGAATCTGTTCCAACTCATAGCAACCCTGTATAGGGTTTCCAAGGAGCAGCCAGTGGGTTTGAACCACCAACCTTGAGGTTAGTAGGCTAGTGCATTCAAATTGCTGACATTTTGATTAGTAGCCAAGTGCTTTAAGCACTGTGCCATCAGGATCTTTATACATAGGAAAGCACACAACAATTCAACAATTTTTACAGTACAATACATAGATTACATTCTTTAAGATGAGCAACTTTCTCATCCTTTTTCTGAGTTGTTCCTCCCCCATTAACATAAATTCACTAGCCTCTAAGGTTCTAATCTTTCAAGGTGCTGTTGTCAACTTGAGCCCATGTGTTGTTGTTGTTATGTGCCATCAAGTCAGTACCGACTCATAGCGACCTTATGCACAGCAGAATGAAACACTGCCCGATCCTGGGCCAACCTCACTACTGTTGACATGCTTGAGTCCATCGGTGCTGCCACTTGGTCAATCCATCTCGCTGGGGGTCTTCCTCTTTTTCTCTGACCCTCTACCTTACAAAACATGATATCCTTCTCCAGCGATTGGTGCCTTCTGACAATACGTCCGAAGTACGAGAGACGAAGTTTTGCCATCTTGGCCTCCAAGGAGCACTCTGGCTGCACTTCTTCAAACACACATCTGTTGGTTCTATGGGCAGCCCATGGCACTTTCAATATTCACCTCCAACACCATAACTCAAAAGCATCAATTCTTCTTCAGTCTTCCTTATTCACTGTCCAGCTTTTACATGCATATGAGGTTATTGAAAATACCATGGCTTGGGTCAGGCGCACCTTAGTCCTCAAGCTGACATCTTTGCTCTTCAACATTTTAAAAAGGTCTTGTGCAACAGATTTGCCTAATGCAATATGTCATTTGATTTCTTGACAGCCGCTTCCATGAGTGTTGATAGTTGATCCTATATAGATAGTTATAAAAAGAGCATAGTGCTCAAGGCAGATCTTTTTAACTAATTAAACTATTATTTGGTTTAAACAAAATTTTAGGAGATATTTTGTTTTATGGTTTAAAGATTATCTCAGGGCAATAGTTTCAGGAGTTCATCCAACCTTCTCTACTCCAGGAAATGAGAATTCAAATTTTGTTCTTTATTTCCCCCTTTTGATAAAGATTCTTCTATTGAATCTTTTTTTTTTTTTTTTTAGAAGTTAGGGTTAGAACAATGGCTAGATCTAGTCTAGGCCTAAGACTTCATTTAGTGTTAGGGTTAGGACTAGTGTTAGGTTTAGGGTTAGGGTTAGAGTTAGGGATAGAACTTTAAGGCTAGGGCTACGTCTGGGGAAGCGCTAGGGCTGTGGCTAGGGTTAGGACTAGTGTTAGTGTTAGTGTTAGGGGTGCAGGTTGGGATAGGGCTAGGAGTAAGGTTTTGTCTAGTTTTAGGGTTATACTTAGGCTTATTTTTATTTACTTTACTTATTTCTTGAAATCTACTTGTTATCATTTTCATTTGTAAGGTGTATAACAACACAATTCCCTCTTTTGACTTAGTTGTTGTTATTGTTAAGTGCCTTCAAGTTGGTTCTGACTTAGAGCGACCATGTTTCCAAGGAGCAGCTGGTGGGTTTGAACCACTGTCCTTGCAGTTAGCAGTCCAGTGCTTCTCCTATGGCGCCACACCAGGATTTTAGGGTGTTCGGTTGTTGTTGTTGTGAACTAGTATCTTGGTTCCTTTTTTTCACTCTTGTAGGTTTGTTTTACTTCAAATACTTCTATATCTGAGTTGAGTTCTAGATGACATTGTCATGTATGCTAACTTCAGATTATTGTCTGTTGTTGGTTCTCTGTCCAAAGAACTCTCTTTAGAAATTTTTTGGTAAAGTTGCTCTGGTTTTTACAAATTCTTTTAATTTCTGTTTATCTGGAAATATCCTAATTTCACCATTATATTTGAAGGATAATTTTGTTGGGTATATAACTCTTGGTTGGCAATTTGCTTCTTTCAGACTTTTATATATGTCATCCCATTATCTTCTTAGCTGCATGATTTCTGCTGAGAAATAAGCTTAGCCTAATTAGTTCTTTTTTTTTTTTTTTTTTTACATTCTTTCCCCCCTTTTTCCCTTTCCAACCATGCCTCAATCCCTGTATACCAGAGCCCTGTTGTTCCAAGGTTGTACATACGT
>NW_006408551.1:2854699-2857281 GCF_000296735.1 Chrysochloris asiatica | reverse complement strand
TCAGTCCTGATAACAATTTTTCACTATTGTGTCACAAGAGACCCATCTGCATTTCGTTGCATCAGCCCCGCCTAGTCAGATTGAATACTGCTTACTGGAGATTCTGCCTTCCTCCAGGCCCTCTGGGTCTAGGTTCCCTCTTGAAAGTGTGTAAGCCAGTCACTTCTTGCCTTTGTAGCCCCTACCCCCCATTTTGGGTAGCCAATGTCCAAGTTGCCCATCCCTGTCTACTCTGTGTGTGAAGGGGGTGGGAATGATTTTTGCTGTAAGGAAGCTCATTTATTATTGAACAAATATATATTAGTACACCAGAATAAAACAATGTATTCCACAAGTACAATGTTCTATGACCCTACCACATTTGTAGGAAGCTTCACTAAAGATAGATGCAATAATATTACAGAAACAGGATGTTATTACCCCTTAGTGTTGGCATCAAGCAATTAGAAAGTCTCCACTCCAGTGGCAAGACACTGGATCTTTTAGATATCAAGTCTCTACTGACATCCCTAAGAATATAGGCTATAGGGAGATTTGCAGACTCAATTCATATAAGTATGATAAACATGCCAAATATTTTAGCCAATCCATAATACCATTATTTTCAAGAATGAGAGTCCATATCTAACATCCATTGTTCCAATTAACAATCCCTCCATTTCTGAATTCATTACTTTAATAAGCAAAATATCTAGTGCTGATCAGAATTAAAGACCGCTTTAGTGATTGTGGTAATCCCTCTAGAGTATGAATTCCTGATTAGAATTCTAGTTGCACCTGGGCTATAATTTTAATTTAATTTACTCATAATATCACACTCTGTACCAAATATTTTAAACCAATTCAAATACCAATTCTACCACTTACTAACTCTGTAATATTGGATGTGGGTAATTTGGTTCCTTTGAGATTTGATTTCCTTAATATAAAATGGGGATGATACCTCATAGAACTGTAAGAATTAAATGAGGAAATGGATATTAACAGGTCTTACAAACTATAAAATAGTCCCTTATCTGAAATGTTGTTGCAAAAAAATTGTTCCCAGCCTATGGGTTCCCTTTTTACTCATTTGGCGAAATCTTTTGATACATATAAGTTTTTTAATTTTTAGGAGGTACCAGTCATTTATTTTGCCTTTTACTGTTTGAGTGCTATTTGTAATGTTTGATAGTGTATGTATGCCATGTGTTACAGTGCTAAATTTGCCACTATTTTTTAATTGATAATCTTTATAATTCTAGGTTTTACATTTAGGTCTTTAATTCATATTGAGCTTGTTTTTGTATATGGTGTGAGATATGGGTCTTGTTGTATTCTTCTGCAAATGGATTTCCAGTTTTGCCATTACTATTTGTTGAAGAGACTATCTCTTCCCCCATTTAATGTGTTTCAGACCTTTGACAAAGATCGGTTGACCATATGTGAATGGATTCATTTCTAGATTCTCAATTCTGTTATATTGGTCTATGTATCTATTACTGTAGCAGTACCAGTACACAGCACTGTGGCTGTGTAGTAAATTTTGAGGTCAGAGATGAGAGACCTCCAACTTTGTTCTTCTTAAGCAGGGCTTTGTTTATCCGAGGTCTCTTTCCTTCCATATAAAGTAAGCATTCGCTCCACTTCTCTATTCCTCCATCCGAAGCTCAGAGTCCTAGGACTATCCTCTGCATTGATATCATTTGGTTTTCTCTATCCTTGCTGTACAGGATCCATACAGCCTTTCTGCCTAGTCCACCATCTTGCCTGCCTCCTTTATGATCTCCCTCATTCCTGCTTCTGAATGGCTTATTTTAAACCTAGTGGGATGGCAAAGTAGCCCGTTCCCTCATTAGATTTTCATACACATTATTTTCATTTAAGAGATACAAACACTACGGCTAGAAGAGTCATATTAAATTATTCACTGTACCACATCAACAAAGATATCTTTTTTTCTTTTTTTAACCAATATCCAATAAAGTAAGAGGATAATGATCCACCGGATTATGTTGTTGTTATTGCTTATTTTGTTATTGTTGTTGATGAGAATATACACAATTTAACAGTTTCTACTTGTACAATTCAATGACATTGACTACATTCTTCAAGTTGTGCAATCATTCTCATCTTCCTTCTGAATTGTCCTCTTCCATTAGCATAAACTTACTGCTCCATAAGGTTTCTATCTGAAGGAACACTGGTGGCATATTGGGTTAGGTATTGGGCTGCTAACTGCAACGTTGGTAGTTCAAACCCATCGGCCAATCCTCAAGAGAAGAATGAGGCTGTCTGTTTCCATAAAGATTTATTGTTGTTGTTAAGTGCTGTCGAGTCAGTTCTGACTTATAATGACCCTGTATAGGATTTCTGATTCTTTAAATCTTCACAGTAACAGAAAAGAATTTTAAAAAAGATTTAAAGACTCTTTCTCCCATGGAGTGGCTAGAGGACTTGAACCATGAACCAGTGGTTTGCAGTCCAGTGTTTGTCATATGGCGCCTCCATGTTCCCCATGAATATTTACAGTCTCAAAAACTCTCTGCAGGGTCCCTGTGAGTCAGAATCGACTTGATGGCGGTGAGTTGAGTTGCTGTTGT
>NW_006408551.1:2852426-2854599 GCF_000296735.1 Chrysochloris asiatica | reverse complement strand
CCAGAGCCCTGTTGTTCCAAGGTTGTACATACGTCATTATTTACCTATGTCTCACATAGCCCACATAAACCTGCTTAACTGTTCTCCCATCCACCTTGTTCTTCCATTCCCCTCCCCCTTATTGTGTATTGCCCCCCTCCTTAGCACCCAAACTATCCTGTATCTATTCCCTACCCTGTGCTCCATCATCCCTTCCATCCCCTCGCCCCATGCCCCACATCCCGGTAACTAGCAAAGAACCCCCTCCTTTTAGTATGGGGTTTTGTTGTTGTTGTTGTTGTCTTTAGTGTTTTATTGTGAATTATATGATAGTTTACATGGGAGAACATTAGTTTTACATTCATTCTATCGTATATCGTATCATTGCCATGGTTACAATCCCCTCCATGCATCATCAACCAACCAAAGGGTATACCCTGCAAGCCTGCCCCCTACATACACTAACCCCCACCCCCGCACCCCAGTCTTCAGCACACAGTCGCTCTCCCTCTCTGGATCTAAAGTTCCCAGCTGCTCCATCACTCCATGTCTTGTCTCTGCCTCCATCTCAGGCATCACTGCTTCTCTGGGTAGGGTCCTGCTCTCTGGGTAGGGTCCCACATCTCCGTTGATGGTCCTAGGGACCTCCGTTCGTAGACTGGAAAGTTATTCCTTCCCTTCCTTGCTATAAAACATCTACCGTTACATTTCTCCAACGTTCACAATCAGTCCTGATAACAATTATCCACTATTGTATCACAAGATAATTAGTTCTCTTTTGTAGGTAACTTTTCATTTTTCCTGAGCTGCTCTCAGGATTCTTTCTTGTCTTCAGTTTGGAAAAATTTCATTATAATATATGTCTTTGTGGTTGTCTTTTGGTATCTATCCTGTTTGGAGTTTAACTTCTTGCATCCATATCTTCTGCTCTTTTTGATGCTAGGGAAGTTTTCTTCCAACAACCCTTTTGGTCTCTTTCTGTTCTAGAATTCAACCACACAGTCATTCCTCTTGCATAGTGCCCCACATACATTTTAGGCTTTCTTCTGGTTTGCTTTGTTCTTTTATCCTGATTTATCCTCTATTGTTATGTTAAATGCCATCAAGTCAGTTCCAATTCTTATCAACCCTGTATAGAGTTTCCAAGAAGTAGCTGGTTGGTTTGAACCACTGACCTTTCAATTAGCAGTATAGTGCTTATACTACAGTGCCACACCAGGACTCCAATGAATATTGAAAAATTTATCTATAAGTCCACTAATTTGATTTTCCACTGATTCAAATCTACTTCTTAGCCCTTTCAATGAATTATCGATTCCTGAAGTCTGAGTATTATTAATTTTCTGGCTTTCTAATTTCTATTTTTGCATGTTTTCTAAATTTTCATTATTTATTATTTTTAATGTTTTGTTGTGAATTATGTGATAGTTTACATGGGAGAACATTAGTTTTACATTCATTAGCTTTACATTCAGCCTATCGTACGTCATTTCATTGCCTTGGTTACAATCTCCTCCATGAATCATCAACCAACCAAATGGTACACCATGCAAGCCTGACCCCTGGTCGTCAGTACATAGCCCCTCTCCCTCTCTGGGTCTAGAGTTCCCAGCCGCTCCATCTCTCCACGTCATCATTTCTGCCTCCATCTCTGGCATCACTGTATCTTTGGGTAGGGTCTCGCACTCTGCTCTCCTCCCTTGATGGTCCCAGGAACCTCTGCTCCTGGACTGCAAAGTCAACCACTCCCCTCTTTTTGTTACAAAACATCTACTTTTACATTACCAACCCTCTCAGTCTGTCCTGATAGTAATTACTCACTACTGTACCACATGAGTGCTATCCACATCACCTTTCATCAGTCCCACACAGACAGATTGGATACTACTCAGTGGAGATTCTACCTTCCTGTGCGCCCCCTGGATCTAGGCTCCCTCTTGAAAGCTTGTAAGCCAGTCACTTCTTGCCTTTGTAGCTCTCCCCATTTGGGGTAGCCAATGTCCAAATTGACCATCCCTGTCTACCCTGTGTATAGAGGGGGTGGGAATGATCCTCACTGTAAAGATTTATTATCTCTTTTGAGATACTGCATGTTGCAGACCGTGTAAGACTAGTCAGAGGTTCGAGGCCCTCTAGGGCTGAGTGTAACAAATGAGGCCACTGGCAGTTAATGGAAAATTGCTTTCATCTTAAT
>NW_006408551.1:2850403-2851751 GCF_000296735.1 Chrysochloris asiatica | reverse complement strand
GAACCAAAAACTCGTGACAACTATGTCGGGGTCAGACCCCGGCAACTGCATCCATAGGTGTCGGTCGAGTCCATCAAATTGTATCAGATTGCTCTTTTTTCCCTCTTCTTTCTTCTTCTAGTTGAGCTCTGATCATCCAATCATTGAAGCCAGTTCAAGTGGGTATTATCTGTAAGTGTGGGTGTTCTTGTGCATATACCCTCTCTTCTTATCAGCTGGACGCTTCACTCTCCACTTTAGCCCTCTTTGGCTATGTCACTGACTCTGGGCCTAGGAGTCCCCAGGTCTTGCCACAACTTCTACCCAACCAGGTCTCCACCTGGGTATATAGGAGTCTATTGAGCAGTGTAGGGTTTAGCTCACAGCTTCATTGCTGTTTTCCCCTCACTTCCCCTTATCGGTGACCAATTTGGTCACCAGTCAGAGCATGTGTCTGCTCGTGTATTCCCATTGAGTCTTAGTCTTGGAAGGGGACCCGACCGCTTGCTTTGACGTCTCCTGGGTGAGCAACTTGCTTGTTCTTGTAGTAGTCAATTGGACTGCCGTTATTCTTTTGTATTTTTCCTGTTGGTCTTTCTTTCAAGAAGTATCTCTGTTCTTCCAGCCATTCCAAGCTGGTCTGCTTGTCCTTTTCAGTGGAAATTTCCCACTTCAGAAGATTATGGATGGAGTTCAGGATTCTACCTATGGTCTTATGTAATGCAGAGGCCCCACAGGAAGCCTCCTTCACTGGGCACATTGTAGCCCCATTTTAGGTATTCCAATCAGTTATAGGCAGAAGTCAGACTTACAAGCTTTCTATGGTGATATTTCTGACTATTCCTTTCTCTCCCCACAAGTGTCTATTTTATGATGGTATGCCAGGGAAACCAAGATTCAAAAGATAGCCAAACATCATAACATTATTTGGAACCGACTCGATAGCACCTAACAACAACAACAGAGACTCTGAAATGTGCTCTTGAATGTAGAGAAGCTAAAGCAATGGAAAGAAATAATGAAGTAAAAATGTTGAACAGAAGATTTCAAATACAACTTAAGAAGACAAATTCAAAGAGCAGTTTAAGGAGACAAAGTCAAATATTATGATGAAATGTGCAAAGACCTGGAGTTAGAAAGTCTAAAGGGAAGAGCATGCTCAGCATTTCTCAAAACGAAAGGACTAAGGAAAAATTCAAGATGCACTGTTGAAAGATTTATTTTTGAGCAAAATATTGAATGATGCAGGAAGGAATAAATATTGAGCAATGGAATACATAGTTGTTGTTGTTGTTAGGTGCCATCGAGTTGGTACAGACCCATAGCGACCTTATGCACAGCAGAACGAAACACTGCCCGATCCTGGGCC
>NW_006408551.1:2838277-2849776 GCF_000296735.1 Chrysochloris asiatica | reverse complement strand
GGGACCTCCCCTCCTAGACTGCAAAGTTAATCACTCCCCTCCTTGAAAAGCATCAATTCTTCTACGGTCTTCCTTATTCACTGCCCAGCTTTCGCATGCATATGAGATCATTGAAAATACCATGGCTTGGGTCAGGCGCACCTTAGTCCTCAAGCTGACATCTTTGCTCTTCAACACTTTAAAAAGGTCTTCTGCGACAGATTTGCCTAATGCAATACATCGTTTGATTTCTTGGCTGCTGCTTCCATATGAGTATTGATGGTTGATCCAAGAAAACTGAAGTCTTTGACAATGTCAATCTTTTCTCCATTGATAAGAATGTTGTTTATTGGTCCAGTGGTGAGGATTTTTTACATTGAGATATTATCCATAGCGAAGGCTGTGCTCTTTGATCTTCATCAGTAAATGTTTTAGATACCCTTCACTTTCAGCAAGCAAGGTTGTCATATGCATATCGCAGGTTGCTAATGAGCCTTCCTCCAATCCTGATGCCACATTTTTCTTCACATAACCAAGCTTCTTGGATTATTTGCTCAGTATACAGGTTGAATAAGTATGGTGAAAGAATATAAACCTGTCGCACACCTTTCTTAATTTTAAAGCATTCAGTGTTCCCATATTCTGGTCAAACAACTTGTTCCAGGTACAGACTCCTCATGAGTACAATTAAGTGTTCCGGAATACTCATACTTCGCAATGTTGTCCATAGCTTGTCATGATCCACACAATCAAAAGCCTTTGCGTAGTCAATAAAGCACAAGTAAACATCTTTCTGATATTCTCTGTTTGCAGCCAAGATCCATCAGACATCAGTAATGATGTTCCTCGTTCCATGGCCTCTTCTGAATCCAGCTTGAACCTCTGGAAGTCCTCTGTGAATGTATGATTGTAGCCATTTCTGTATTACCTATAGTAAAACTTTACTTGCATGGGATATCAAAGAGCTTGTCTGATGATTTCCACATTCCATTCAGTCACTTCTCTTTGGAATGAGCACAAATATGGATCTCTTCCAATCAGTTGTCCAGATAGTTGTCTTCCAAATTTCTTGGCAGAGATGAGTGAGTGCCTCCTGTGCCGCCTCACTTTCTTGAAAGATTTCAGTTTTTAGTCCATCAATTCCTAGTGCCTTGTTCTTTGCCAATTCCTTCAATGCACCTTGGACTTCCTCCTTCAATGCCAATACACTGTCTTACATATTTTTTGGCATAGATAGTGAGTGCCTCCAGTACTGCATCAGTTTGTTAAACATTTCAATTTGTCAATTCCAGGAGCCTTATTTTCTGCCAATGCCTTCAGTGCAGCTTGAATTTAGTAACTAAATACATAGTTACTAAATTCTTTTTAGTATAGTTACTAAATACATAGTTACTAAATTCTTTTTGGTATAGTAACTAAATACCTAGTTACTAAATTCTTTTTGGTACAGTAACTAAATACATAGTTACTAAATTCACTTTGATGTAATAACTAAATACACAGTTACTATTTCAAAAAGAATTGGTCAGCATTCAACCTTTCAGGAATTAGCATATGATCAAGAACCAACAGTATTGAAGGAAGAAATTCAAGCTGCACTGAAGGCATTGGCAGAAAACAAGGTTCCTGGAATTGACAGAATACAAATTGGAATGTTTAACAAACTGATGCAGTACTGGAAACACTCACTTATCTATGCCAAGACATTTGTAAGACATCTATCTGGCCAGATGACTGGAAAAGACCATTCCAAAGAAAGGTGAACCAATGGAATGTAGAAATTTTTGAACAATATTATTACAATCACATGTAGATAAAATTTTGCTGAAGATAATTTAAACAATGGTTGCTACAGCATACCAACAGGGAACTGCCAGAAATATAAGCTTTGAATTATGGTGTTCACATACTTTGGACAAGTTATTAGGAGGAATCTGTTCCTGAAGACAGACTTGGCAAAGTAGAGAGGGTCATTGAAAAAGAGGTAGACCCTCAATAAATTGGATTGTCACCGTGGGTGTAACAATAGGCTCAGACACAAGAAAGATTGTGAGGTTGGCTTAGGACCAGGCAGTACTTTGTTATCTATAGATAGAGTCAGTATGAGTTGACACAGTCTCTATGGCACCCAACAACAACAGCAACATCTATGTGTGTATATGTGTATGTGTGCATATCCATATACATACAACAACATGTGTATATATATATATATATATATATATATTGTTGTTATTGTTATGTGTTGTTGGGTTTCTTTAGTGATGGAAACAAAAGCAGGTATCACAGTTTTCAAACAACACTTAGGGATGACCTCAACTTCAGAGAAGATGAAGGTTTCACTAATGCCCTTCTTCATTCTTGAATTCAAATATTTCATTGTACAGCCTCTCATATTTCATAAACTTTTGGTTGCCAAGGAAGTTTAAAAAGAAAACAAAAAAACTCAAACTCAGTTTAATATTAATATGCTTGTTGTCTTAGTTTGGATTCTCTTGAGAAGAAAATCCAATGAAGCTCAAGTATATATTTTATATATATATATATATATATATATATATACGATACATATATATATATATATACGATATATATATAGTTGTTTTTAAGTGCCATTGAGGCGGTTCTGACCCATAGCTACCCTGAACAGGGTTTCCGAGGCTATAAATCTTTACCGGAGCAGAATGCCTCATCTTTCTCCCACGGAGCGGCTGGTAGTTTATAACTGTTGACCTTGAGGTTCACAGCCCGATTCGTACCCACTATGCTACCAGAGCTCCTGATATAGAATATATAGCTATAGATAGATATATAGCAATAATTATTGCATTTATTCCTGCTCTTATTGCATATTGATGAAAGCTAAAAGGATTTGTCTCTATTAATGATGATCAGTTTTCTATTCTTGAGCATCAAGCATAAGCTACATATTCTGAACACAGAATCTAAAAACAGGGCTTTTTTGGTATTTTTCTGAGGATTTTGAAGCTCTTAAAGGTACCTATGCAAAAAAACAGTAACAGTTCTACTGGGAGTTAGATAATAGTTTTATTTCCATATTGCTGTGCTTAACAAATCTGGAAACAGTGAACTCAAGTGACCTGAGGTAATCTGGGGTAAAATATATTTTCCTCATGGATTCGGCATCTTATTAATTCATCCAGAAAATACCATTGAACACGAGTTATGAACGAGTTCATTTGTTTTATTAGGAGTAAAATCAGTCCTCTGAGGACCACTACTGGCATCTGCAGGAATTAAGAAAATGGTCCATATGTTAGGAAATAAGAATTAAAAATCAAAAGAAAGTCATGTCTGTGCATTTTAATGTATGTTTTAACTCAATACGATAATGATAATCTTACAACAACAACAAAAAAGATGGAGTCAGTATTCCTAGAGTAAAAACAACCTCTCTGCACATCTCCCTACTGACCTGGTATCAAGTAGGAACCCCAGAACTCTGCATGTCCTGGCAAAACTCTTCATTCTTCCCTTTCCTCTCTTCAGCAGTCACAGACTTTCTACCACCCCACTTGATATCATCAGGTCCTTTTTCATGTCAGTTACCACTAGAATGCAGAATTCCTGTCATGCTTCCTTGTGTCCCGAATTCTCATATTTTGAAAATCTGTACAACACTATTTCAAACTCCATCCTGCAGCCACCCCATCTTTAAAAAACCTTTCATAATCAAATCCAAGAACATATATTAGCAATCCCTTCTGTGAACATTCCCCTCACAGAGTATGTTTTCGGTGAAAGTTTACTTTAAAGGCTTATCTTATTTATGGACTCCTGGTGTGGTGCTGTAGATTCAGCACTGGACTGTGAACCATAAGGTTGGCGGTTCAAACTCACCAGTCATTCCTTGGAAATGCTATACAGGGTCAGTATGAGTCAGAAACTACTTGAGAGCACTTAACATCAACAATAAAAATCTATGATTTGGAGTATTGGTGTAAGATAAGCACTGGCCTGATAACCACAAGGTTTAAACCCTCCAGCCATTCCTTGGAAATCCTATAGAGGGTCATTTTGAGTCAACTGATTATACAACACTCTATTATTTAGGAGTCCTGGTATGGTGCTATAGGATAAGAACTGGACCAATAACCAAAAGGTTGGTGGCTCAAATTTACCAGTTGCTCCTCAGAAATTCTATACCAACTTGATGGCAGGTAACAACATTTATTATTTGGCTGAAAGATGACTTCTGGGAGTGGCTTCAGTTCCAGGTTAAATGGGTATTTTAGGGGGATTCCTCCAGTCGCTATCAGTTCAGAATCTGGTTTTCATTCATTTGAATTTTATTCTATATTTTCCTCCCATTTTAACCAGGACCTTCTCCTGTGTCCCTGGTCAGATTGATAGTGGTAGCCAGGCACCATCTAGTTTTTCTGGTTTCAGGCTCAAGAAAGCTATGTTTTGTGAGGGTCATTAGTCCTGTGGATTGATTGCTTCCTTGCGTCTTTAGTTTACTTCACTCTACTTTGTTCCAGAGGAGAGGAAACCAATAGTTGTATCTTATATAACTGCTTGACCGCTTTTAAGACCCCACAGGCTATTCACCAAGCCAAGATGTAAAACATTATCTTTACAATGTTGATGGTATGCTAATTGACCTAGATGTCCCCTAAGTGTATGCTCCTTAGCCTTCAAGTCCAGTATCTCTGTCACAGGAGGTATTTGAGTATCTCTAAGAAGTTTCCCTAACTCTACATCCCCCACCCAACTGCTTATTCTAATATTTTCATAATCTGTACAACACTATTTCTAACTCCATCCTGCAGAGCCCCCTGCCACATCTTTTAAAATCCTTTCACAAATGAATCCAAGAACATATATTTGCAATCTGGGCCTCAGGAAGTGCTAGTGTAGAATGAATAAATAAATGAAACTGTTGTTAAGTGCCGTCAAGTCAATTCAGACTCATAGCGACCCTGTATAGGGTTTCTGAGGAGCAGATCGTGAGCGTGAACCGCTGACCATGTAGTTCAAACAGCTTTGCTGTCTGGCACATTAACCCACAGCGCCATGCCAGGAATCCAATACTTACTACATTCCAGACTCAAGGAATATAGTAGCAAAAACAAAACATATGACTTCATAAAATTTACCATTTTATAGTGAAAATGAAAATATTCAAAAGGTAAAAAAGTTTACCATTTCAATTACAAAGTATTTTTTAGTCTTTGTCAGGAATCTACACCAAACCATCACTTTGATATATTGTATATCTAATTATCATTGTGATCATCTTTGGCAAACCCCAGCAACAAGATTCCAGGATTAATGATATAGTTCTAGATATAGGAGGAGGGGTCAAAAAGATCCTGGAAAAATGAAATTAAAAGAATTTTTCCACAAACTTTTTGATGCTCATTTGTATGTTCACTGGAGATTCTCCTTACAAATCATGCCTTGGAGCTTTTTTGTGTGTAAAGGAATTTAGAAACTGTTAATACACTAGTCTAAAAGCCTTTAGACTTATTTTTATCCCATCCCTTCTATTTAAGCCTCAATTATCCTATCTTCTTCAAGTATTTCTTTTCCATGGACTTCCTCTCACTTTTCAAGCAAGATTAAAAAAAAAAAAATTCTTAAAACAATCCAGAAAATGAAAAACTCTTCCCTTGGCTACTAAATATATACAATATTAAATTGATAATCTTTTCTACTCCTCTATCTGTCCTTTTCAGTCTCAGCTAATTGTATCACATTTCATTCAGTCAATCTCCCAAACTAGAAACCTCTTTATCTCTTCCCATTTCTAACTGGTTTCCTCCAAGGTCAGAGATATATCAAAACGATTTGGTGTGTACTTTTCTTTGTATTACTACAGCTACTGCTTAAGTTTTAGGTCTAATCTTTTACCTAAACTACCATAAAGGATTTGTCTGCCATCTCTCTCTCTCTCTACAACAGATGGCAAGTCAAACGCAACTGTTTTGAGCACTAGAACAAGCACCAGAAATCAATGGAATACAAATTGAAATCTTTCAAGAAAGTGAGGTGGCACTGGAGGCACTCACTCATCTATGCCAAGAAATTTAGAAGGCAACTATCTGAGGAAGAGATCTATATTTGTGCCCATTCCAAAGAGAGGTGATCCAACGGAATACGGAAATCATAGGACAATCTCTTTGATATCCCATGCAAGTAAAGTTTTACGAAAGGTAATACAGAAACAGCTGCAAGCAAATATAAACAGAGAACTTCCAGAGGTTCAAGCTGGATTCAAAAGAGGATGTGGAACAAGGGATATCATTGATGATGTCTGATGGATGTTGGATGAAAAGCAGAGAATACCAGAAAGATGTTTACCCGTGCTTTATTAACTACACAAAGGCTTTTGATTATGTGGACCATGACAAGCTATGGACAACATTGCGAAGTATGCATATTCCTGAACACTTAATTGTGCTCATGAGGATTCTATACATGGACCAAGAGGCAGTTGTTCGAACAGAACATGGGAACAACTGAATGATTTAAAATTAAGAAAGATGTGCGACAGGTTTGTAGTCTTTCATCATACTTATTCAACCTGTATGCTGAGCAAATAATCCGAGAAGCTGGATTATATGAAGAAAAATGTGGCATCAGGATAGGAGGAAGACTCATTAACAACCTGTGATATGCAGATGATACATCCCTTCCTTGCTTAAAGTGAAGAGGACTTAAAGTATTTACTGATGAAAATCAAAGAGCATAGTCTTCGGTATGGATTACATCTCAGTGTAAAGAAAACAAAAATCCTCACCACTGGACCAATAAACAACATTCTTAACAATAGAGAAAAGATTGAAGCTGTCAAGGACTTCATTTTTCTTGGATCAACTATCAACACTCATGGAAGCAGCAGTCAAGAAACCATATTGCATTAGGCAAATCTGCTGCACAAGTACTTTTTAAAGTGTTGAAGATCAAAGATGTCATCTTGAAGACTAAGGTGCGCCTAACCCAAGTCATAGTATTTTCAATAACCTCATATGCATGCAAAAGCTGGACAGTGAATAAGGAAGACCACAGAAGAATTGATGCTTTTGAGTTATGGTATTGGAGAAGAAAGTGCTATGGGCTGCCAAAAGAACCAATAGATGTGTGTTGGAAGAAGTGCAGCTAGAGTGCTCGTTGGAAGCCAGGATGGCCAAATTTCTTCTCTCATATTTCAGACATGTTGTCAGGAGGGACCAGTCGCTGGAGAAGGATATCATGTTTGGTAGGGTCAGAGAAAAAGAAGAAGATCCCCAGCGAGATGGATTGGCAAAGTGGCAGCATCAATAGGCTCAAGAGTGGCAACAATTGTGAGGTTGGCCCAGGATTGGGCAGTGTTTTATTCTGTTGTGCACAGGGTTGCTATGAGTCATTATGAGTCATTAACAACTTGATGGGACCCAACAACAACAACAACAACCACATGCCTGGTGTAGAGCTGTAGGATAAGCACTAGTCCTCAAGGTTGGTTTGAACTGCCTGGTCGGAGGTTCAAAGTCACCAGCACCTCCTCGGAAACCCTATACTGGGTCACTATGAGTCAGAACCGACTTGCTGGCACTTAGCAATAACCATGTGTCTGAGCTCTGGTGTGGCACTTTAAGATAAGCACTGGACTGCTTAACCACAAGGTCAGCAATTCAAATCTACCAGATGCTCTCAAAAACCCTATACAGGTTGGCTATGAGTCAGAACCAACTTGAGCACACACCACCACCACCACCATGAGCCTGGTACTGAGTACAAATGCAAATATAACACTCAGAAAACTTGTTTATCACATTACAGTAATGTTGCTATAGAATTAAGTTCTCTAAATGTCTTACAGAGACATATAGGGTCCTTCACCACCTAGCCTGAACTTCCCTCTCCAGCCTTATTTCCCACCACTTTTCCTTAACATCTCTCCTAAGCACCAATCACAGATCTCTGAAAATACAGTCACACAATCTGCTTTATATGTTTTATCTTTCTCCCGTTATACTCTCTTCTGTTTCTCACTATTAGCCAGTGGAAATTTTATTCAGCCTTTGAAACTCATCTCAGATATTAGCTCTTCTTTGATGCTTTCCCAGATTCCCCCTAGTTCTTCAGGCTGTTGTTTCCACAGTACTTTGTTCAGACTCCTGGTGTGGCATTGTAGGATCTGCATTGGACTGTGAACCACAAGGTCGGCAGTTCAAACCCATCATCCTTTCCCTGGAAATCCTATACAAGGTTACATAACAATAGCATCACAATGCATTATAATTTATTCATTTATCTACTCTATCAAATGCAACTCCTGGAGGTACCAGGCACATGGCTGTCACTGATTCCAACTTATGGTGAACTTATGTGTTACAGAGTAGAACTACACTCCATAAGCTTTTCTTGGCTGTACTCTTTAGGGAAGGTCACAAGGTGGTGTAAACAACTGTCACTCAATTACTAATCTTAAAGATGGTGGTTGAAAACCACTTAGTTGTACGGTGGGAAAAAAGCCCTGAAGAGCTCTTCCATTAAGATTACAATCAAGAAAACCCCATGGAGCAGTTCTACTCTATTAACACATGGAGTTGCCAGAGTTAAATAACTCAATAGCAATGAACAAGTTTTTACAGTAGCAGATTGCCAAGTCTTTCTTCCATGGAGCCTTTGAAAGGTTTCAAATTGCTATCCTTTATATTAGCAGCAAAGCACAAACCATTAGTACCACCCAGGGACTTATCAACCATCTCAAAACCAAAATAAACCCACTGCCATTGAGTAAATTCCCACTCATAGTGACCCTGTATAAGGTTTCCAAGACTGTAAATCATTAGGGAGCAGACAGCCTCATCTTTCTTCCTCAGAGAAGATGGTGGATTTGACCACTGACCATGCAGTTAGCAGCCCACAGCACTTAATCCACAGTACCACCAGGGCTCCTTGCCAGACATACTGTGGTGATGGTGGTAGTGAAGTGCCATCGAATTGGTTCTGACTCAGTGACCCTGAATAGAGTCTCTGAGGAATGACTGGTAGGTTTGAACAGGTAACCTTTTGGTTTGTCGTACAGTGGACCTTGTGACTCCTTGTCCAGTGCTTACCGTATGGAGCCACCGTGCTCCCCTAAATGATATTGTTGTTGAGTCAGTTCCAACTTGTAGCAACCCAGTATAGGGTTTCCAAGCAGCAGCTGGTAAGTTTGAACCACTGACCTTGTGGTTCAAATAGACCTTGCAGTCCTGCGCTTATCCTATACTGCCATACCAGGACTACTGTTGTTAAGTGCCATCAAGTCAGTTCAGCTCATTGTGACCCACAGGGTTTCCAAGAAGCAGCCAGGTGGGTTTGAACTGCTGACCTTGTGGCATAGCACTTATTTCCTAGAAGAGAAAACATTAAAAAAATTATCTCAAGTAGACAGCTGAAACTTAAGGGAAGAAAAAAAGGTGCCGTTAACTTTGAAACTAATCCTATTTCTCTCTAACCCTTTCATATAGTCAGTTATCCTGCAAGGTGCTGAACCAAATGATATAGCTAACATTCCTCCAAAATCTAATGTCTGAATGTGTACATAACCTTCTTCTGCCTATTTCCTAGCTTTAATTGAATGAGCACAATGAAGTATTTACTTACGGCAGAGTTCCCGAAAACTGTATTAAATCCTCTTTCACGAAATTAAAAGAACATGTAATTCTTCTGTTCCCAGAGATTATAATTACAAACATTTATCACTTTTTTAAATTTTATTTTCTGGTATATACAAGGGCAAGTCAAAAAGCATTGCTACCAGTATTCCAGTTTTATTCAAAACATGCACAAGTTTATTCTAAATAAAAATCCAAGCAGATTTACTCCTTTCCCCTTCTAGCTGCACCTCTTCTACATTGACAGTTGTGACAATCATAATTAGACCTGAAAACAATTACTTGCAATTGAATCCTAAAATTCTATTTCCCACATCACCAGACCCATCTGGACAAGAGGGAAACTATTCAGTAGAGTTTCTGTCTTATTTCCCTAGTTCTGACACTAAGCACCATCATGAAAGCTTGTAAACCACCCACTTCATGTCATTGTTAAGTGCTGTCAAGTTGATTCCAACCCATAGTAACCTTGTATAAGGTTTCTGAGGAGCAGCTGGTAAGCTTGAACCACTGACCTTGCAGTTCAAACGGCATTACAGTTTGGCGCATTAACCCACAGCGCCACACCAGGACTTCAATTATAGCCCCCTAATTTATGGAGCCCTGGTAGCGTAGTTGTTATGAATCGGGCTGCAAACCACAAGGTCAGCAGTTTGAAACTACCAGCTGCTCCGCGGGAGAAAGATGAGGCTTTCTGCTCCTGTAAAGATTTACAGCCTTGGAAACCCTGTTCAGGGTCGCTATGGGTCGGAACCAACTCAACGGCACTTAACAACAACAACAATTTTGGTAACCAAAATCTAAGTTAAATAATCCACTCTTTAAAGTAATTCTCCAACTCAAACCATTTCGAATAGGGTTCAGGCATGTGCATTTTTGTGCTCCTTTTTCTCCTTTTTCCATTAATATGGACCACTCTCCAAACTCACACAACATATGACTAAGGTGATTCATGATAGTTGATCAATCATTGGTGATAATAAAACACAATTAGATTATGAAATAAGCAGACCTTTCTGCTCCCGTAAAGATTTACAGCCTTGGAAATCCTATGCAGGATCACTATGAGTTGGTACCGACTCCACGGCACATAACAACAATATACCTTATTGATGAAGATCAAGGACCATAGCCTTCAGTATGGATTGTATCTCAATGTAAAGAAAACAGAAATCCTCACCACTGGACCAATAAACATTCTTATCAGTGGAGAAAAGATTGAAGTTGTCAAAGACTTCATTTTGCTTTGATCAACCATCAAAAATCAATGGAAGCAGCAGCCAAGAAATCAAACGACGTATTGCATTAGGTAAATCTACCACACAAGACCTTTTTAAAGTGTTGAAGAGCAAAGATGTCAGCTTGAGGACTAAGGTGCGCCTGACCCAAGCCACTTTATTTTCAATAACCTCATTATACATGTGCAAGTTGGACAGTAAATAAGGAAGACTGTAGAAGGATTGATGCTTTTGAGTTATGGTGCTGGAGAATATTCAAAGTGCCATGGACTGCCAAAAGAACAAACAAATCTGTGTTGGAAAAAGTACAGCCAGAGTGCTCCTTGGAGACCAGGATGGCCAAATGTCATCGTCTCTCATACTTTGGACATATTGTCAGGAGGGACCAGTCACTGGAGAGGGATTTCATGTTTGGTAAGGTGGAGGGTCAGAGAAAAAGAGGAAGACCCCCAGCGAGATGGATTGGCAAAGTGGCAGCATCAATGGGCTCAAGCGTGGCAATGATAGTGAAGTTGGCCCAGGATCGGGCAATGATTTGTTCTGTGCATAAGGTCGCTGTGAGTTGGTACCGAATCGATGGCACCTAACAACAGCACTGTCCAATAGCAACATCATGGAGTCAGCTTGAAGTCTGAGCAACGGGTTTACTGAGAGATAGAGCCGGTTCA
>NW_006408551.1:2786618-2838177 GCF_000296735.1 Chrysochloris asiatica | reverse complement strand
GCGTGGCAACAACTGTGAGGTTAGCCCAGGATCAGGCAGTATTTCATTCCGTTGTGCATATGGTCACTATGAGTCGGTAACAACTTGATGGCACCTAACAACAACAATCTAACTTGATTTCACTTAAGATTATCTGATAAGGTTTGAATAGAAATTGTTGAGCCAAGAGCAGTCATTCATCAATTTTGCTTTGTTTAGTCCTCCAATTAAGAGCCAGAGTCAGTGCTACCATGGAGTTGTGGTGTGGCACTGTAGGTTAATGCACTAGACCACTAGACTACAAAGTCGGTTTGAATCGCAAGGTTGGTGGTTCAAGCTCACCAGCTGCTCCATGGAAACCCTATTCAGGGTCGTTATGAGTCAGTTAAAAACAATGGGATGCACTTAAATACAATGGGATACTACCAAACTCGATCCATGACTTTCTGACCAGAGCTTATGCTTTTATTATAAAAACATGATCAAAAGTAATATTTTTGAACTATTGAATAAGGGTGAATTAGGTCAAAATTCACTTCTGGAAATGTTACGAGACATGTACAGGCATAGGTTGGCAGTTCAAACCCACCAGCCGTTCTTTAGAAACCTTATACAGGGTATCGCTATCTATGAGTTGAAGGCACTTAACATATGTACGTATGTTTCTTACATGGACATGCTACCTGGAAAAAAATGTTTCTTACATGGGCATGCTACTTGTAAAAAATACTATTTAAATACATTGAATTCCTATCCTCAGAACTTGTATGCTACAATTATAAAATGACAAAATATTTCTACATTCATTAACCAATTTTTTTAAACTGGCCTGAGAATTACATTAGGATTAAACTCGTGAAATAGCATCTCATACTTGTCAAGTGTTTTCTAGTTTCTGCCAATCATTTCTCTTGTTCTCTTGTCAAAAGTTTTGACACAATGTATATTTGAACCTAGATTTTGCTCCCTAAATCCGGTACAAGTTAGGTTCTCAGGGGTTAACTGGTTGAGATAATAGAAATTGTTTAAAACATGCCTAACAATGAATGACATAAGGAAATAAACTAGAACATTATTTAAATATATTCAACTAAGATGCATTTTCTTAAGCAAGTTTAAATGCATTTAATTTTTAGACAACCTACATGATATACAGGAGCTCTGGTAGAGTAGTGGTTACGAAACTACCAGCTGCTCCGCAGGAGAAAGATGACACTTTCTGCTCTAGTAAAGATTTACAGCCTCGGAAACCCTATTCAGGGTCGCTATGAGTCAGAACCGACTCCATGGCACATAACAACAACATATGATATACATCTGCTCTAAAATATCAAGGTGAAAATAAATGAGCTCAAATGAAGAGCTCATAATCACATCAGGTAGTATCCAACTTGTCTAGGAAGGGCTGATGAAAAGAAATGCAAATGGGTCTCTTGTGATGCAAGGGTGAATAATTGTTATCAGGACTGACTGTGAGGACTGGAAATGTAAAGGTGGCTATTTTATAGCAAGGAGGGGAATGATTAACCTTTCAGTCTAGGAGCGGAGGACCCTGGGACCATCAATGGAGAAGAGCGGAGAGCAGGACCCCACCCAGAGAAGCAGTGAGGCCTGAGATGGAGACAGAGAAGATGACGTGAGGAGATGGAGTGGCTGAGGACCTGAGATCCAAAGAGGGAAAGGAGCTGTGTGCTGAGGACCGTGGGTGGGTGGGTGGGATTGCAGGGTATACCCTTTGGTTAGGTGAGGATGCATAGACGGGATGGTAACTATGGCAATGAAACGATGTATGATAGAATGAATGTAAAACTAATGTTCCCCCCATGTAAACTATCACACAATACACAATAAAATATTTATTTAATTAAACAAAAAAAGACAGTTCCCTAAAATCAAAGTCAGAAAAATTTCCAAATAAGAAAGAATATAGTCTTACAATGGGAAAACATACATGCCAGCTTCTGTTTGTTTGCATTATAACTGTTGTTAAACTAGTAAAATTGTTGAAAGCGGGGTGCTATTTACAGTACAGGACTTAAGTTTTTCCATGAAAAAGTATAATATTGGGGGGAGGGAAATGACATCAGTCCTATTTACCTAATTCCTGGTATTACGTGAATGAAAAGCAATAACCAATTAGAATGACAGGTCCAAAAAATTGGCAGAGTTGTGAACATTTCTCCATTTCTAAACCATCCAAAAAGAAAATCATATATGGGGTCACACTACATTCAGCAGATCAACCATACGAGTTCATGTTTTTACCAAAAAAGAACTGGTAGTTTTTGAAATCAGCGGGTTTTACTCTTTCTGGTTTCTGTTCTTCAAGTTTGCCTTTAGATTGATTTTATAATCTCTGAAGTTATTTTCTATAGGTTTCCTGCAGGTGATAGTTCATGACAACATCAACATCATAGGGGCCTTCAGCTCAGACCTCTCCACCAGTGAGTGAGTCATCAATGTCACCCTCTGTCCCACTGATCATCTTCCTCCTTCACCCTCCAGGATATATTGCAAATACGGGAGAACACTGTAAATGTCAGAGACTATCTCATCATAGGTAATGAGGTCCCAGGAAAAAATCAAATTGTAGGCTGTGGGCAGACTACAGTGATGCTAGTAGGAGCTCAGTGCTCAAAAGCAAGTGTGGTTCAACAGGAGCATCGCTGGGGAGGGGCAGAAATAAAGGAGTCAGTAAGGGAATCAGGCAGGAAAGCTTGACCTACCTTCTTAACTTTATCTTGAATTATTCCCCTATGCTCTGGAATACCTAAACGAGGCATTGGCATACTATAGCCAGCAGGTCAAATCCAGCCCACTGCCTGTTTTTATATGAACTGTGGCCTAAGTATGTGTTGTAAATCCTAGACTTTATGCCTGGGGTGGACGTCTAGTGTGGCGCTGTAGGATCAGCACTGGACTTCGAACCACAAAGTCGGCAGTTTAAACCCATCAGCTGCTCCTTGGAAATTCTATACAGGGTCCCTGTGAGTCGGATCCAATTCAATGGTATTTAACAAAATGAAAAGACTATCTTGTAATGTGAACATTTTAAGTTCAGTTCAGCATCCTTCCTTTTATTCAAAGATGGTGATGGTGGCGGTTGTGTGCTGTAGAATCGGGTCCAACTCTTAGTGTTTAAATTTCCGAGGCTACAAATCTTTATAGGAGTAGAAAGTTTCATCTGTCTCCTACAGAACAGCTAGTAGTTTCGGACTGCTGACCTTGATGTTAGCAGCCTGACTTGTAACCACTGCACTACCAGAGCTTCTTTTTATTGCTAACTGGAAATTCAAACCCACCAGCTGCTCTAGGACACCCTGTGTACACAGGGTCTGAGTCAGAACCAACTTGACTGCACACAATACCTTTGCCACAATGGATGGATGTCATAACTCTTCTATTGTAAAATAAATCAAACATAAACACTATGTAAACAAATAAAGGTGAGTATCTTTGAATAGTAGTTGATTTATTTTGAACTTTCAGTTAGCAATCCAGTGCTTACCCTACAGAGCCACATGGTGTTCTTTGGGCCCATTATAGAAAAGTTTGCCGAGTTCTGACCTAGACACACTTCTATTTCTACCTCTTAACCTATCAAGATTTCTGCTTGATATGTACTGTTATTGCCATCACATCAATTATGACTCATGGCAATCCCGTGTGGGCAGAGTAGACTTATACCATAGAATTCTCAAGACCTTTTGCAAGCAGATTATCAAGCCTATCTTCTGAGGTGCTTCCAAGTAGGTTTAAACCACCAATATTTCTGCTACAGTTGATTGTGTAATAATAATTTATGGCACTCAGAGACGCCTTGAGGATGTACTACTCACACCCATTCCTGATGTGGCCTCCATGGAGCTGTCAAAGTAGAATTTTCAAACATTTAAAAAACCAACACTTCTACAAATGTAAAATTAAAGTGAGTCAAGATTTTAACTCACTGACAGAACCAGTATATTGGTAAAGTTGGTTCCAGGAGTATTTAAAGAACTGAGGAGTTATAGGTACAAAAATAGAATTAAAACAAGATTGCTTGGTTAAACAAAACTGACTAGTCTTACAGCAATGAAAGCTAATTTAGGGTTACATTAGAAATCTACAAGTTGAGTAACTACACAAAGTCTGAACGTGAATCATATACTATCAAAGTCAAACACAGGTACCATCACCTAGATTATACATAATCCTGGGGCAGGCAGGTTAAACCATGTACCAGTATGAACTGAAAGGCCATACATTTGTTCCTTGAATTTTTTCCAAGTTTTAGGGAAATTTTTCTAAATATGCCTTGCCTTAATCATTTTAATCAGAATCAACCTCTCCTCCTTTTATGTTCCCATTATGTTCTTGTACTTCCATTATATACCATAGCAGTTACCCTTAAGGAGCCCTGGTAGTACAGTGATTTAAGCATTCAGTGGGTAGATCAGTGGGTAGAGTCCACGCCGGCACTCAGCAGATGTGGCAGTCTGTGTCTAAAGATTTCCATTCTTGGAAACCCTATGGGGCAGTTCTACAGTCCTATGGGGTCACTATGAGTCAGAGTAGATTCCCCAGCATGTAACAGTTGCCTTTGAATTATTTTTGACTCATGGAAACACCAAGTGAGTCAGAGAAGAAATGTGCCCCATAGAGTTTTCAATAGTTTACTTTTCAGAAGCTTATCATCAAGTCTTTTTCCTAGGAACCTCTGGATGGACTCCAATCTTTTCAATTAGTAGTCAAGAGCATTACTCTTTTGCACTATTCAAGGGCAATAGTAGTAGTAGCATTACAGCATTCAACGAATTTAACCTTTCTTTGGCTAGGGTCCAATGTCCCATAGTTTCCAATATCTGCCTTGGGGTTTACGTTAAGATAAATAGTAAGCCTCCAAACACTCTTTCCAAGTTTCTTATGACACTTCCCTTAAAAAGTGTTCTAGCTAACAGTATGGCGGTGGTGGTAGTGTGCCATGGAGTTGGTTCCAACTCAGTGACCCTGTATAGGGTTTCCAAGGCTGTCAATCTTTACAGGAGCAGAAAGCCTCATCGTTTACCCGCGGAGTGGCTGGTAGTTTCGAAATGCTGACCTTGAGCTTAACAGCCCGACTAGTAACCAGTACCTAGCATTGTAGAGATGTATTTAATTCTCCCTATTCCATCATTATGTGACCTCACAGTAAGCAGAGACTGTTTTAATTTTTAGTTATCCTTCTTTAGAGACTAACCCTGTGTTTCACAGCTCTGGAGACAAAGGGCTGAAAATGGGAAGACCTCCCCAATTTAAATGCCTGAAGACTCAACCCACTGTGCTTAGTCACTCCCTTCAAATACCCAGGCAGTTGCACAACAGTCGTTACCTCAAAACGGGAAAATTCTGCCCCAAATGGTAAATGCTCCCCATCACCCAAAGACCTCAATTTCAGCTGCCCCTGTACATGGCCTTCAGAAGAGTGGCGAGATGGACCCAGGCTTTCGATTCAGAAGTTAGCCCTTCTTCGCAAACACCACTAACAGGCAAAGCAGCACAGGGCTTTCACATCTCGTGGCGGAGGAATGTTTCCTCATTGGGCAAGTTATTCAAGAGTGATCAGACCTATTTTACTTCTCACACCTCCCAACTCTTTGCGTCCCTCCGCCTCAGTCTTCCTCCCACAGCCAACGAAGTTGGTTCTCATGGAAATAGCCAAAAGCGCGTGGCCAGGCGGTTAGGCGGCCAACGGTTTTCTAAGGCAAGGGAGCGCGGGAGAAGACGCGGGAACGAGTCCAGGACCGGGAGAGGACAGAGGGCGGGGCCGTGGCTCGGAAGGCTCGCGAAGGAGCTGGGAGGCTCCGCCTTTTCCGTAGATATCTCTAGAAAGCCGCGTAGGAGTCCGAAAACAGAGACTGCGCACGCGCGGCGGCAGGACCCGGGTATTTTGCTGCGTCACCAGCCGCCGCCCGGCCTCACCACCCCTCGCTCGCACGCACGCACGTTCATTCTCTGCCCTCGCGCTCCTTTTCCTACACTTTCCTCCTCTTTCCGACCCGAGGAGCCGCTCTCTCCGCGCGGTGCATTCTGGGGACTGAGGCCGAGCCCGCCGCCGCCGCCGCCGCCGCCGCCGCCGCTGCCGCCGCCGTCGCCTAAAGGGACGTAAAAAGAGGCCGCGACCGGGGAAAAAAACCCGGATTCGCCACCGGAGAGGAGTCGATTCCCCAGCAGCTGCCGCCGGAGAGGCCCGCCCACCCGCTCGCTCGTTCCCCTGCCCCGTTCACAATGTGAGTGCGCCACCCGCCGAAGGAAGGTCGGCGCCGAGGGAGGCCGAGGCCGCGCTGGGGGCTGCCGGGAAGCCGCCCCCTGTGCTCTCGCCCACCCCATCTTCGGCCCCCGCCGCTTGCTTCCCTCCGTGGTGGCACTCGTTCCTGCCTGGGGGGTGGGCGGTCCAGTATCCTTGTTCCGGTTACCGTTGGCGGCTGGAGGACATTTTTCCTCTCCATGGCCTCTTTCCCCTCCTCTAAACCGCCCCTCAGCTTGCCGGTGCTGGAAATTGCACTTTGTTCCGTTTGGCGGGCAGGGTTACCCATAACTCGCGGTAACTTAGCTGTAGGCCTTAATCTGGGAGCCTTTGGCCATGCGGTCGCCCTGGAGGTGTGGACCGTCGTGGATTGCCACTGGGCGTCTTGGGCAGTCCGGTTCGACCGCCCTTTGACGCCAGGAGCAGGCCGTGGGCCAGGTGTACCTGTAGTGGGTAGAGCACCACGCGGCCCTCCGCCATGAGCGACGGGCACTGCTAGGCAACCAAAGGGAGGCCACGCCGCCGCAACTTCCGTCCCTCTTGGGTGACTTGATTGCCTGCGTCTGGGTCCTTCTCGGCCACCTCCCACACCAGCCATGTCCCAGGCAGCGAGAGCAATTCCCTTTGAGCAGGTCGTTTTGCACGTGTCGAACGGAAAGATAGTTGTGCACATTTGTTCGTGTTAAACTTAAGATGAGGTCTCCATCCCATCACAATTGGCAGGATTAGATCTTTCTGTAATTGCTTTCTTGTTTAAATCTGTGTCTTAGAGAGGCGAGTCCAGATTCTTAACGTATCTTAGTTTGGTTACCCTAAAAGTGAAGCTTGGTGATTTGAACAAAGTAAGGATTTTTGAAGTGAGTCTCATGTAAGAACTACGGGTTTTATAATAGTTTGAGCCCTAGTTGCATCTCAGAAGTCATGTATGGAGACCAAGCTATTGAAAGGGAATAATTTTTATTCCTTTTTTTTTTTTTAAAGTAACAAACTTTTTGTAGGGAGAAAAAATTAGAATTTTGTAAGTTTATTTTAGAAAATAAGGGGAAATATCTAGCACAAAATAATGTTGCATATTAAGCTTTTACTCAAGAACACGGTGATTTTGATGGTGAATATTGTTGTAATGTGCTATTTAGTCAGTTTTGACTCATGTCACTGTACAGTATTTCTGAGGAGCGGCTGGTGGGTTTGAACCACAGACATCGTGGTTCAAATCGAGGTTGAGGTCCAGTGATTTATCCTACAGAGCCACACCAGGAGGCAGATGGTGAGTATGCTGGGGCAGAAATCTAAACGGATAATAAGTAAGAGATACACAATAACCAGTTAAAGACAGAACAAACCTCAAGAAGAAAGCATGTATTGTAAGGGACTATATTACAATTTTAGACCATCATGCCCCGCACACACACCCAACAGACAAAACTGGTATGATATCTGATAGAAGGGAGCACGGTGACTCTAAACATAAATACTGGACTACGAATCACAAGGTCCATGTTTCACTGGGGAAAGATGAGACTTTCAGCTCCTGTAGGCTAATGCGTCAGACTGCAAAGTCATTTGCACTGCAAGGTCTGTGGTTCAAGCTCACCAGCTGCTCCTTGGAAACCCTATACAGGGTCGCTATGGGTTGGAATCGACTAAACAGCACTTAACAACAATGGGTTCACTATGAGTCAGAACCACCTCGACTGCACATTAACAGGAACGATAAATCTGATAGAAGATTTAAATAGATAAATAAACCAGGTTTTCCTTTTCTGTTCTAAATCTCAATTTTAAATGTGTCAACTGGAAAGTCAAGTAAGATAGAGGCTAAGTTTAATGTGGACTTTTTGAACATCCTTATTGCACTCAGGAGTCCTGGTATGGCCCTGTGGGTTAATGCGCCAGACTAAAAAAGGCGTTTGAACTGCAAGGTCGATGGTTCAAGCTCACCAGCTGCTCCTCGGAAACCCTGTACAGGGTCGCTATAGGTTGGAATCCACTTGACAGCACTTAACAATTGGACAAAGGGAAGTATTAAACTACTCAAGTTGTTTATAAATGGAGAGCTATAGACTTCATATTTGTTGAAATCTTTCCATTGCTCTCCGTAAGAAGTTAAGCCTTGTATACTTTGGAGATCTGTGAGTGGGGGGGGATTGTCAGATAAAGCAATACCGATTTTTAAGGTAGCCAAGTAAATAATGGTTTCACAAAAAATAACATGTTTAAAATGGTGTGAAATGAAAACACTTTGGAGGTCAAATAAGTAGATAGGAAACATCAGACCATGTAGGTGGATAAAACTCAGATGGAAAATATAGCTGTCAGTATTCCAGAAAGCAAATGAATCTGTAAAGTGAATATTCTAGATCAGTTGTTTGAGTTGGAAAACATCTTTCAGACATTTCATGATTACCTAGTTTTAAAAGACCTCCTAAGTCACAAGTTTTGTCAAATGACTTACAAAGGAGCACTCAATCTCTCCTACCTTAAAAGAGGCTGGAATCTTAGCACGTGCCTCCCACATGTAATACCTGAGGAAACCTGTCTTGGTGTGGTGCTGTAGGATAAGTGCTACCTGCAAGTTCAGCAGTTCAAACCCATTGGCAGCTCCTCGGAAACCCTGTGCAGGGTCACTATGAGTTGGAATCCACTCATTGGCACTTAATAAGCATATACTTGCCAAGGTGTGGGTGAGTTATCTAGAAACATAAAAGGACTGTCTTGAACATTGGTTAAAATCTTAGTTTGCCATTACTTTGTAGATTTGATCTTAAATTGTCATGAGCATATGGTACACAATTAGTTTCTGTTTAAAATGCCTAATTGATAAGTTATGGAAGTGACATGATGGCATTTATTCAGTGTTGATTTCCTAACTGTTGTAACCTGGCAACTGGGTTTCGTTTGTGGTTTTTTTTTAATGCTCAGTTAGACTTTAACTAGAAGGTAACAGGAACTAGACATGACCAATAATTTAGTGTAAGCTAGTATTCTATGCTACATTAAAATTCTCGTGGAAGATTATATCTTCTCTGTTTAAAAACAATATAGCAGCTATACCATTTTAGGATTTGAATTGCCCCATTTTAGAGGAGAGGACCACAAAAAAAAAACCAGACTTTTATATTCAACTTTGCTCTTAAGAACTTTCAACATTTTATTTGAGTTCTTAATTGAGAATTGTGTCTAATGTCTTTCACTGTGGAAAACCAAAGTATAAATAATAAACTTTTTATTTGCTGTATGAATTTGCAATGATAGAGTGAGACTTGCTTCTTCAGAACACCTTTGAACTTTCTGTTTTCTGATAAAATGCAAATTATTTAAATATGTAATGTGCCCTCCCCAATCATGTATTCCTTTTTTTTTTTTTTTTTAATGTACTTTGGTGCCACAGTTGCTTTCCACGTGTAGACATACGTGCTTTACTGATAACTGATTCTGTCAGGGTCTTTATTTAGAGCATACTGTTACTACTAACTCTTAAAATATCAGTTGATGCAGTGATCATTAGTATTCTACGGAGCTGTTACCAGTAGAATTGGAACCTAGGACTTCTGGCAGAAACTATATATTTTTTTTTCCCACGTCACAAAAAGCGGGTAATGATTTCTCAGGTGATCCTGGGGTTCAGTTTTACTTATTATATAATCTAAGTTACTGCTTATAATTGGAATCCTGGTGTGGTGTTGTGGCTTAATAAGCTGGACTGCAAAATTGCTTTGAACTGCAGGATCTGCAGTTCAAGCTCACCAGCTGCTCCTCGGTAACCCACAGGGTTGCTATGGATTGGAACCAACTCGATGGCACTTAACAACTACAGTAATAACTGCTTATATTAAAAACCTGTGCCACTTGCTAACATACACTAATGGAGTGTTGCTATGTCCTACGTTACTAACATTTGTCTGTAATGGAGGCAATAAAAGACAGTTGACCTTGTTTGAGTCTTATTTGTATGAAAAATATTTGTATTACCTGCTTTGGGGGTGTAGAAGAGTGCACAAAAATGGGAACGCAAGGTCACAGAGTTGTTTGGGAAAAAACACTTAACTTTTGAGGGGGATTCCTGGTGCAATGCTGTAGGATTTGCACTGGACTGCAAACCACAAGGTCAGCAGTTGAAAACCACCAGCTGCCTCCTTGGAAACCCTATACAGAGTTCCTATGAGTCGGAATCGATTCCTGACAGTATTTAACAACAACAAATATCTTTCAGAACAGCTTTCATCTCTTTATTTAGCCAAAGAACAATCTGTTACCCTATTTTCTCAGTTGAGTCCTCAGAGTTTCCAAGATCAGAACTTTCCAAGAGCACCTCATGTTTTCTCCTGTGGAGCTTCAGGTGGGTTTAACACAGCAGTTAGCAGTCCAGCACTTAACCTACTGTACCACCAGGGCTCTTTAGTTTAGCTGAAAGTTTGCCATCTCTAAGGGAAGACCTTGGTTTTGGACATTGGAGGAAGGTCCTTGTCGCTTCTGAATTTCTCCTCCTGGACAGCCTTCATCTGGATTGGTGTATCTTCCCTTTCTGCTTGCTGTAATGTGCTTTTTGTTTCTTACGAGAGACTTGGAGTCCTGGACCACAAGGTGGTGTCGGTTCAAACCTACCAGCTGCTCCTGGAAAACCCTGTACAGGGTTGCTACGAGTCAGACCTACTAGACAGCACTTATCAAGAGACTCAAAACACATCTTACACAGATTCTGCTTCATTAATGTAACAAAGACCACCCATTCCCAAATGAGACTATAACCACAGGCATATTGTTAGGTGCTTCTGACAGTGATACTGTATAGGGTTTCCAAGGAGCAGCTGGTGAGACTGAACTGCTGACCTTGTGGGTTTGCAGTCCAGTGCTGAGCTTACAGTGCCATACCAGGAGTCCACCACAGGCATAAAGGCTAGGGTTTACAACATGTACCTTGGGGAGACAATTTAGTCCATAACGTTTAGCCTCTCTTTGTGTCAGGTGCACAAAATCTGCTTACCCACCACAGCTGTTTTCCTACATACAATGATGGGACCTCGTATAAGGTAGATACTTTCGTTATAAATGGGAGAAACTGGCATCAAGGACGTCCAAAACCCAGCAGACAATTTATATTAGCTTTCAAGGCTTGAAAAAGAATATTCTCAAGCTGTCTGCGTTGTGACCCCACCTTCCAGACTCTGGGTGCTGGCCACAGCCCCTCAGCCCTGGACTCCCAATTCTACCTTCCAAATCCTCTGGTATGGTGACTGCTCCTTCAGCTTTAGGCAGCTGGCCTCATTCTAATCTGAGTGATGACCCTACCCCCATCTGCTTTGTTAAGTGCTATCAACTTGGTTTCTGATCATAGATGCCCTATGTAGAGTTTCTGAGGCGTGGCTGGTAGATTTGAACTGATGACCTTACAGTTAGCAGTCCATAGCTTATCTTACAGCACCACACTGAGCACATCTTAGAGGCAGCCCCACATCCATAATTATACAAACAGACTCATCTCTTCAAGGCAATCTAGGCTTCTACTGTCAAACTCTGCCAATTCCTGCATATGTTGTTAAGTGCTATCAAGTTGATTCCAACCCATACAGAACCCTGTATAGGGTTTCCAAGGAGCAGCTGGTGAGCTTGAACCACCGACCTTACAGCTCAAAATGACTTTGCAGTCTGACGCATTAGCCCACAGTGCCACACCACAACTCTTTTTTTGTAGGGTTTCCTAGACTAAAACCCTTACGGGAGCAGGCAGCCTCATCTTTTCGCCAGTGGAACAGCTTTTTTTTGTGTTTTTTTTAAGCTGTCAGTCTTTCCATTAGTGACCCCCCCCAATACCTAATCCATAATTCCATCAAGACTCCTTACTGTTACACATCTACTTGCAAGAGGCTTGGAGTCTGGAACTGCTAAAACAAGGTTGTCAGTTAAACCTACCTGCCGGTCCTTGGAAACTCTATATGGGCATGTTCTTGAAACAGTCTCTACCAATTACCCAATTCCAAAATTTTAGATATCTGTTAGAGTAGTACGTCACTCTTTTAGTACCAAAATCTAACTGAATTATCGAGTGCTGCTATAAAAAATGCCACAGTGGGATGGCTTTAACAAAAACATTTATTTTCTCACAGTTTAGGCAGCTAGAAGTGCTAATTCAGAGCACCAACTCTAAGGGAAGGGTTATTTTCTCTGTCAACTATGAGGGAAAGTCTTTGTCTCTTCAGCTTCCAGTTCCTTGGAGATACTCATTTGTATTGATATATATGCTTGTTTTGTCTTTTATCTGTCTAAAAGAGATATAGAGAAGCTTCAAAAAAGTAGAAAAATGGAATTAAAAGATTATCCTGCTTCATTGACATAACAAGAGACAACCCATTTCCACAAGGAATTATAACCACAGGCATGGAGGTTAGGATTTTTTCCCACTCTCTTGCTATTTATTTTTGTTTTTACAATGTATCCTTTATTTTGTCTTTTAACTTTTCAACTTTTTATTGAGAATTGAGTGAAGGGTTTACAGAGCAGATCATCAGTTCTGCATTCAACAAATTATATACTTTGCTTCGTTACATGGTTGCGATCCCTTCAGTGTACCAGCAGTATTTACTTTTAACTCATGCCTCCCTGTGTCTCCCACTACCTTCATCTTTCCTTGCTGACCTCCCTCTTGTTGTATATTACCTGCCCTGTCATCCATGATAACATGTTTTTAAAACTTTTTACAGTATTGCTCTCATACAATATTATTTGTCCTTTTGTGATTGACTAATTTCTGTCAGCGTAATGTCCTCAGGTTCAACCATGTTATGAGGTTTTCACAGATTGATTTTTCTTCAGTGTTTTGTAGTATTTCATTGTGTGTCTGTACCAAAGTTTGTTTAATCATTCTTCTATTGATGGGCATTTAGACTGTCTCCATCTTTTTATGTCTTTGGTAGGTGGCATAATGAAGGATCCTGTTTTCTTACCCTTTCTGCTCTCTCTGATTTATATGAATTGATTTTTTGTCATTTTCCTGTGTGTTATTTTGTGGTGCTGTTAGATTCATTGTTACACATAATTTTCTATGCTGAGTTCATTTTGTTTGTGGGTTTTCTTAACATTTTCATTTCTGTTTTATTAATGTTTGCTAAATGTTTCTGATTTTCCTCTTTATTTTGATATTCAGGTGTATTATTTTTCTTTGAAGTTATCCTGTGATTTATTAGTATTTTTCCCTGCCTAAAACAATCTGTTTCATCTTGAAATCTACTTTAACCTCCTTGCAGTTTTTTTTCTTTCAGAGTTTGTTTTATTTTTTGCCGTTGTCTTCGTGTCGGCGTGGTTTCTGTGGAGAAATTAGAGCTTGGTCTTTTTGTTTCTGCTTTGTAAGTACCTTTTCATTTTTCCTGAGCTGCTCTGAGCACTTTTTCTTTGTCTTTGATTAAGGTTGATTATGTTATGTCTTGGTGATTTTCTTTTGGGACCTATCCTGTTTGGTGTTCATTCAGCTCTTAGGTGCTTATCTTCCCATCTTGCATCATGTTAGGTAAGTTTTCTTACAGCACTGCAACAGTTTTGTTCTGTGCTTTTTATTGTCTCTTGTTCTGGAATTCCATTATCTGTAAGTTGTTCCTATTCATGGTGTCTTAGGTTTTATATGGATTTTTTTTTTCCTGATTGTTCTTATAGTATACTAGTGTGGAGAGATTTATTGTCAAGTTCACTAATTCCATTGCTTCAAATCTTATCTTTTGCCCTTTCAGTGTATTGTCCGTTTCTGAAATCTTAGTATCCATCTTCTGGATTTCTAATTGCAGGTTTTATATAGTTTCAGAATTTGTATTGATTTTATCTATTTCTTCTTGTAGCCTTTTCCTGAATTCTCTTAAGTTTTTTTCTATTTTCTCCTTACTTTCCTCGATCTTTCTGTCAATCTGTTGAAGGTGTCAAAATATCATTCTTTTGAATTCTTTTTCAGTTAGTTCCATTACCTTTTATTCCTCGCCGTAATGTTTTCTGGATCAGCTTGATGGCTGTTTGAGTAATTCTCTCTTGTTTCTTCTGTTGTTTCTTCTTGTGAGGTTGTCATATTTTATAAACTAGTGCATTGGTTTGACCTGGAGGGGAGAAATCTTTGGTGGGCTCTTGCATAAGGTAGTTGTGGAAGGAATGTGACAGCAGAGTTCTTGGCCCTATATGGAGTTCTATTGGCCTCCGTGTTACCTATGTTCAGGGCACTCAATCTGGGGGTAGCTTGTGAGAACCCATGAAAGAGCTGTTTTCAGTATCTGTTAAGTAAGGACCACAGAGAAGCTGGGAGCATGGTGACAGGTTAAATGCTGGTCTGGTGGCTCGGCAGGGTTTGTAGGTCTGATGCCAAGCCCACCTGAATCCAGGTACCAAAGTGGTAGACCAGAGCAGCACAGCTGGCCCCCAGCTCCCATTAGAATGACTCTCAAACTACGAGGCTCCAAACTACTGGCGAGCTGGGACTGCTCTGGGAGTGCATGAGGTTGAGAGGTGGGCAAACCTCTGGTCACCAGGGAAGTGTAGAGGGAAAGAAGAAATTCCACCTTCCTGTCACCCACACAAATCTACTCTGCCATGCTTCCCTCCACTACCAAAGCTGTTCACAAAATGGGGGAGTTGCATCTGGCCAGTTGTTCACCAGTCAGTCTTCTCTCGTACTGTTCCTGCTTGGCTTCTCTTAGCAATCCATCCACCTCTAACCTTTCTTCTGAAGTTTAAGGTGCCATAATTTTCATCTGTTTTATTTGGTCTCAGGTATCTTTGTTGTAGGGAGTCCTGGTATGGCGTTGTAGGGTAAGCACTGGACCTCAAATTCTGTTTGAACCACAAGGTCATCAGTTCAGACTCACCAGCAGCCTTTCCTTGGATGCCCTATACAGGATTGCTATGAGTTGGAACCAACTCAACAGCACTTAACAGCAACAATAAGGTATACCTCTGACTCAGCAACCCTATGCACAACCAGTTTGGCACTGTTGTTCATAGGGTTTTCATTGGCTGATTTATTAGAAATTTTTTGCCTGGCCTTTCTTAGCCATATTACTGTGAATCAGAAACGTTGTTAGTATCAGTATCATAATAGTAACATGCAAACCTCCACCGACATGGATGGTGAGTGTGTCTGAGGTACATTGGCTTGAAATCAAACCCCAGTCTCCTGCATGGAAGGTGCATCTCCCACACAAACTTTGGGAGCCACAGGATAACATGTTTATTCAGAGCACATTTCCAGGAAGTTTTCTATTATAGTACAGCTGATGTATAGGAGATCTGAAAATGCAAAGCATATCTCTGAATAAAGTGAGAGCAAGTTTGGTTTCTGACACTTAAAAGCAGAACTTTTTGGTAACTGATTAGCAAAGACAAGCCTCTCAGTCTGTAAACACATAGAGATGATGTATTTCTTTTCTCTAGCATCTTTTTCATGTCTCCTTACTGAAATTTCCTAGAAACAGATGAATTTACCAGTTTGTTGATTCCCTTTTAGAAATGATAGACTTGTTGACAAACTTGCTTTTAGAAATGAGTACATTTCAACTTCTTCATACTATTCTTTTTTTGCCGATTTTTTTCTTGGTTTTAATGTTTCATTTTTCTTTGGAATGTATAGAATATTTACTAATCTGGTTTAAATAGCTTCTCTTTGTAGATAAATGTTTATTCTTAAACCTAACACATGATCATTATTAAGCTCTAGGAGTTCCTGGGTGGTTCAGATGGTTATGTGCTCAACTACTGGCAGAATGACTGACAGTTCAAACCCACCCCGAGATGCCTCAAAAGACAGATCTGGTAATTTGCTTCTCAAAGGCCACAGTTTTTAAAACTATAGAGCACACATGCAGGCTCCATTCAGCTAACAATAGAAAAGGCTAGTCTTCCGATTCCTGTTGTTTTCAGAACACAAAATAATCTTTAATTCAGACATAAATCACCATGGCCCATGAAGAATAAACTCACAAGAGAATTATTATTTGGGATAAAATAAGTGAGGCCGTGTACTATTATAGTATATTATTATTAAGGACTAAGGAAGGAAGTTTCTGGCACTACAACTAATGCTGTTCAATAGTGAGTAATTATTATCATGCCTAACTATGATGTATGATCTGAACTCAAAATGTTTAGTTGTATGACTTGGCTGCATGGAGTGCTTGACTGAGACTTCAGATCAGTTGAGGTCGTCACATACTGGTCCCATCCATGTTCTGGTATATAATGCAGATTAAACTTTTCCTGGATTCTATTAGTTGGAAAGTAGATTGGTAATGGTTGAAAAATACTTTTTGAGAGAGTCATCTGTAAATCAAATGTGTTTGATTTTGTATTTTATTAATTGAGGCTTTGCTCTCGTTTCAGGAAGTTGGAAAGAAGTAACACCCAGTCAGCGTATCTACCCCTGCTTTTTTTTTTTTTTTTTTTTTTTAAGGCTTTTATTGTGCATTGAGTGATCGTTTACATAAAACCATCAGTTTTGCACTCACCCTATCATACTGTATTTCATTGCAGTGATTACAGTTCCCTCCATGCACCATCATTCAACAGTATTTGCTTCTATTCCCTCTGTTTTTTTTTTGTTTTTGATGTACACAAAATACTCAGGAATATATAATCATTTAAACAACTAAAGGGCACATTCTGCAAGCCTGCCTCCTGGCCACTACTAGCACACAGCCTTTCTCTTTCCATCTTCATGTCATCATCTCTGTCTCCATCTCTGACGTCTCTGCTTCTCTGGATAGGGTCCCACATTCCACTCATGCTCTTCTCCGTGGATGGTCCTAGCGTCCTCTGTTCCTGGACTGTGTAAGATTAACTGCTCCCCCTTTTACAAAACTTCTTCCTTTACAGTTGTGATAATCGCAGGTAGTCATGATAACAGTTACTCACTATTGAATAATATCTTATTTCACCAGACCCATCTAGACAAGATGAAAACTATTCAGTGGGGATTCTACCTTTCCCTGCACACTATGAAGCTAAACTCTCTCGAACACTTGTAAGCCATCCACTTTGTGTCTTTATAGGCCCCCCCACCCCCCATTTTAGGTAGCCAATGTCTATGTTGCCCATCCCTATCAACCTTTTGTACAGAGGTGATAGGTTTGATCCTTGGTGTGAAGACTCTTTCCCTCTCAGTCGATATTTTGAGCTACTACATCCATAAGTATAGGTCAAGTTCATCAAACTGTTAGCAATTTACACTTAATCAAATTTCTTTATCTTCCTCTAGTCGAGTTCTGATCGTCAAACCATTAAAGCTAGGTCAAGTGGGTACCATCTGCAAGTTTGGGCAGTCTTAATGCATCTCCTCTCACTTCATATCAGCTAGATGCTTCACTCTCAACTATAGCCTTCTGTGGCTAGATCCTTGTCCATGGGCTTAGAAGTTCCTAGATACCACCACTTTGCAGACCAACCAGCCCTTCCTTTTCTCTCTTATCTCCAGGTCAACAGGAGTCTATGGAATGTGGTCAGACTTGATCCATATCTTTACTGCTGCCTTTCTGCCACTTCTACTCACATGTAGACAGCATGGTTGCCCACAAGCTTTCATACCTGCTCTTGTGTTTCCTTTGAGTTTCAGTTTTGGAGGGGGATTTGTCCTGAATGCACTTGATTACTTACCTTGATGACTTCCCAGTCATCAAGCAAGAACAATTTGCTTGTTCTTGTAGTAGCCAATCAGACTGCCATTTTTGGTTTGGATTTTTCCTGCTGGTCTTTCTTTTGAGAAGTATCTTCTATTCCTCTAGCAGCTCCAGGCCGGTGCATGTCCTTTCAAGTGGGAATTCCCCACCTCAGAAGTTTCCAGATGGGGCTCAGGAGTCCACCTAAGGTCTTATACTGGACAAAGGCTCCACAAGAAGCCTATTTCACTGGGCAAGTTCTAGAACCCCATTTAGATATTCCAGTCAGTTATTGGCAGAACATGGGCTTACAGTCTTTCTGTAATCATGCCTTCCCAACATTCCTTTATATCCCACTCAAGTGTCTATTTTACAATAGTAGGCAAAGGAAACCAATATTCATAACAGTCAAGCATCTTAACATTAGTTCCCCTCTTTTACCCACTCAGACTGCCTAGATCTCTGTATCACATAGTCCTGTTGTTCCAAGGTTGAGCATGCATCATTATTTACCTCTGTCCCCTTTAGCCAATGCAAACCATCTATGTTATGCGGTGGTTTGCAGATTCCTTGTTTTTCTTCAAGGTAGGGTAAAATATTCCATTGTGTGTACGTACCAAAGTTTTATCTATTATTCTTCCATTGATGGGCCGGCCGTAGGCTGTCTTTTTGCTATTGTGAATAGTGCTGCAATAAACATTGGTGTGCGTATATCTTCTGCTGCAATAAACATTGGTGTGCGTATATCTTCTGCTGCAATAAACATTGGTGTGCGTTTATGTGCTTGTGTTCTGACTCGTATTTCTTATGGATATATACCAAGTAGAGGAATTGCTGAATCAAAATGTTTCTATTTCCAGCTTTCTGAGGAAGGGCCATACCATTTACCAACAGTGTAGGAGGGTCCCAGTCTCTCCACATCTTCACCAGCATGTATTTTCTTCTGCTCTTTTGAACTTCGCTGTTACTGCTGGTGTGACGTGATAGCTCATTGTTTTGATTTGCATCTCTAATGGATTTGGATCGTGAACATTTCTTCATGTTTGTTGGCTGCCTGAGTGTTCTACCCCTGTTTTTTGAAAATTCACTTTACACTGCTTTGCTTTTATGAGAGACCTATGTTAACTGAAGCCAAAGAGAATATTCACTTTTATGAAAAAGGCGAAAACCAAAACTAGTAGTGTTCAGCATTTGTTTTGCAGCAACCACTAATAACGGCAGGGTACCCACTTTCCAGTGAGTGGTGTCACCAAGTTCCTTCCTTCGAAACTAGAATAAGCCATCATAGCTATGAACTGCATGATGAACTGTGTTTGTGAACACTATGTTAGTGTTACGTAGCTTTTGTGTGTTATTCGATATAATTTGGTTATATGCTTTTAGAGTCTGGAAGCTCACATTTTTTTCCCATATAAATTAAATGCTGATGGTTTCTTCACTTTATGCTAATTTCATCTTATGAAAACTTTCATAGAATACCCTACTCTGAGGTTTCAGGGGAAACCTGTATATACCTTCAAAGTACATTTGACTTGCTTATGAGTCCTTTATTTTGAGACTGTTTAGTTTATTGGTTATATTTTGGACATCGTGAGTTGTCTCAAATTTGGATCTGCCCCATTGTGTTGTTGAGTACCATCGAGTTGGTTCCAACCCATAGCAACCCTGTATAAGGTTGCCGGGGAGTTGCTGGTTAGTCTGAACCACTGACCTTGCAATTCAAACTGACTTTGTAGCCCAGTGCATTAACTCTCACACTAGTATACCAGCACACCACTTTGATAAAATTTTTCAATTTCATCATCACTGGCTTTAGTGGTTGTTGAGTAAATTTGAATAATCATGGTATTAACTGGTCTTCCTTGTAGGTGTATAAATATTATCCTATCACAGACGGCCTTGTACTACTTAAAGATCTTGAAATTTTTATTATCATGAATGTGATGTCATTCTTATTTGTCATTTCCAGCATATTAAACCATGTGATTGTCATGTGATGGTCAAAATGGCAATACCAGTTCATTTCAGCTCACTAATGCCTAGGATATCAATGTTTATTGGTTCCATTTTGAGTTGTGCCCATCAGCAAGTAAAGGTCCTAAAGGCTTTACTCCATTCGTGTCATCATGGTCAACTCTACTTTGAGGAGGCAGTTCTTCCCCAGTTGTATTTTGAATGCCTTCCAGCCTAAGGGAGTCATCTTCTAACACTACATCTGACAATATTCTGGTGCTGACAGTGTTCCACTGCTGCTCATAAGGTTTTCAGTGACTACATATTTGGAAGTAGTCTGTCTCTCCTTCTTCCTAGTCTGTTTTAGTCTGGAAGTTCATCTGAAACCTGCCCACTGTGATTGACCTTGCTGGTATTTAAAATACTGGTGATGCATGGCTTCCGGAATCACAGCAGCACACAAGCCATCACAGTAATGCAAACTGACATACAAGTGGTGCAGGACTCCTTCTACCCTCCCCCAAATTTGCACTGTTGCATTAACTAAGATTTGTGGACTTCTTGTTGGCAAAATTTATTGTCTTCTGCTGTCAAGATTTTTCACGTTTTGCTACAAAGTTGTCTGAAGTTAATTGTTAATATAAATTTCTGGAGATTAGAAATTTCAGAGAAAAGGGAAATGAAAATGTTGGAGCTTTGACCAAAGTGTTGGATATTAGAGAAGAATTAAGCTGTAAAATTCTATTACATCTAGTATTCCATGGAGTTTTCTTTTGGTCAGCAGATTGGGAAATTTTCATAAGCAGTGTTTTTATTTTCCTATTTGGCTTTGCCAACGAGATGGATTGGCCAAGTGGCGGCATCAATGGACTCAAGGGTGGCAACAGTAGTGAGTTGGCCCCGGATCAGGTAGTGTTTAATTCTGCTGTGCATAAGGTCGCTATGGGTCGGTACCGACTCGATGGCACCTAACAACATATGGCTTTGCTGGTGCACCCCAATTTAAAAAGTGAGTGGTGCTTGTAATTTTCTGTAAAACAGAATTAAAGCCTGCCAATTTCTAGCATATTAAAATGTGATAATGTATTGTTAAGTGCAGTCACATGAGTTCCAACTCATAGCAACTCTGTATAGTGTTTCCACGGAGCAGCTGGTAGGTTTGAACCATCCACATTGTGGTTAGCGGTCCAGAGCTTATCATACAGTACCAGACCAGTTCCAAAATCTATGGTATTTGGGAACAAATACGGTTTTTTCATTCTGTCCTCATATGACTGACTAAAAGAAACTTATTTAGTCAGAACTATAGAAGAGAATTTTAGGAGCTCTGGTAGCGTAGTGGTTATGAATCGGACTGTGAACCACAAGGTCAGCAGTTCAAAACTACCAGCTGTTCCGCGGGAGAAAGATGAGGCGTTCTGCTCCCGTAAAGATGTACAGCCTCGGAAACCCTGTACAGGGTCACTATGAGTCGGAACTGACTCCACGGCACACAGCCACCAGCCATACAAGAGAATTTTAGGTTACACAAAATGTAATTGATTGAATTGACATATATGAGGGGATTTCAAAAGGTTAATGGGAAAGTGGAATTTTTATACGAACTTTGAAGCCCCTGTTTAAAGCTTTTATAGCTTTGAAGTGTTTCTCTGAATTACATGTAATATCCTACTATGGATTGGTTTTCCCTCACCCACCTATGGTAGTGAGTTATTGATGTAATATATGTGGCGGTGATAAAGTTTTTGGATCTTATAGATAGGTTGTTATTTATGAATTTTTAGACTTGTACAATCCTTATAAATTTTGCCAATGTTAATATAAAAGCTAGAGATACATCCAATATAATTAGTTTAGGAGCTAAGAGTTGAATCAGCACCTCTGGGATGAACCAGGAGAAAATGAAGTGAAACCTCATAAATAAAGAATTCCTAAACAGTTTGTTTCTCTTGAATATATATTTCTTACTGGTTTGGTATAAAAATTGTTTTCTTTAGAATTGTGTTTTTGGTGGTTTAGATCAGAGTCAGCAAACAATTTCTGTAAAGGATCAATTGATAAACATTAGGCTTTGCAGACCACAAATAATCTCTGTCCCACATTTGTTTGTTTTAACTTTTTTGTGAACTGAGTGAAGGTTTATAAAGTAGATCATCAGTTTTATGTTCAACAAATCCTGTACTTTATTTCATTTCAGTGATTACTTCCATTTTCTCCCTGTGACTCGTGTTTCTATGCCACTTTCTTTCCCAGCCCTCCTGAATTTTGTCCTTAGGTAAATGTTGCTCTTTTGATCTTAAATAGTTGACAATTCCATGGTCTGCATGCATACCTCACTAATGTTTTTGTTCACTCTATATTACCTAGCTATTTCTTGGCTGAAGATTGAGCCACGGGGGTAACAGTTTGGCCTTTTTAATGATTTTGAGTTTGTTCCACATTATCTGTCACTACCCAGGACCTTCTAATGTGATCCTTTCAGAGCAGTTAGTCATGGTAGCCAAGCACCATCTAGTTCTGTTCTCAAGTTTATGGAGATTGATGTTCACATGGTCCATTAGTCCATTGGACTAATTGTTTCACCACTCTTCTCCAACTGGGAAACCTACAGTAGCACCTTAGGTAGCTGCTCATGAGCTTTTGTCTTTGTGGATTCTATTTTACCAATTGACCATGTTGTCCCCCAGGATATGATCCTGAGTCGGGCACCATCTAGTTCTTCTAGGACATTGTGTTTTCAACCCTTTAAAAATGTGGAAAGCATTCTTAGTGTCTGGGATAACCCCTGGGTTAGATCATTTAAATTTGTTTTATGGTCTGGAAAATAATAGAACCTTAGATAGCTAAGTATGAATTTGAAGGAAGGAAAAAGAATCCAGGGATTCTTAGTTGTTTTATTTAGCCATTGTAATAACCAGATAGGAGATTCAAACCCACCAGACACTTCTCAGAAACACCATGAAACTGAACCGACTCAACGGCAGTTAACAACAATAAGCAGATCATCTTCCACTACTATGTGTAACATACAGTATTGATTTAAAATCACAAGTTAGGAAGCCTTAGCTACAGAAAGCTATTACTTCATATGCTTTTGTGTGAGTGAATTGAGTGGAGGTTTACAGACAAGATCAGTTTTACATTCAGCAAATCATGTACTTTGTTTTATCTCAATAATTGCAATCCCTTCCATACAACAACAATACTTGTAGTGTGTGTGTGTGTGTGTATATATATATGTTGTTGTTGTTGTTGTTATGTGCCGTGGAGTCGGTTCCGACTCATAGCGACCCTGCACAGGGTTTCCGAGGCTGTTAATCTTTACGGGAGCAGAACGCCTCATCTTTCTCCCGTGGAACCGCTGGTAGTTTCGAACTGCTGACCTTATGGTTATATATATATATATATATATATACACACACACACACTATTCTTTCGCCCATGCTCATTCAGCTTGTGTCTCTGTCCATGTATCTACACACCAAACACTTGTACCAAGATTGTGTGTATATCATTACCTTTTTTGTCACCTTTGGAGTCCTAGTGTGGCGCTGTAGGTTAATGCACTGGACTGCAAAGTCAGTTTGAACTGCAAGGCTGGTGGTTCAAGCTCACCAAGCTGCTCCTTGGAAACCCTATACAGGATCACTATGGGTCGGAACTGACTCAAAGGCACTTAACAATATCCCCTTTAGACCTTTCATACCACCCTGTGTCTTCATCATTCTTCTGCCAACCTCCTCCCTCTTCTTGTATATTGCCCTCCTCCTCACTGGAGTTTAACATAATATCTACCCTATAGCCAGAGAATTACTCTCCCTTCCCTCCTACCCCTGGTAATCATCAAAGAGTGTTTATGTTAGCATGAAAACCTTTTCTTGAGCTTTTGCAATAGTGGTCTCATACTTATTTCACACAGCATATGGGTTTATCCATGCTGTGAGGTGTTTTGAAGATGTATTGTTAGTCTTCAATGTTGCATAGTATTCCATTGTGTGTGTGTACCAAAGTTTATCCATTCTTCCATTGAGGGGAATTAGGCTGTCTCCATCTTTTTGCTATTGTGAATAGTGGTGCAATGAACACCAGTGTGCTTATGGTCTGGCTCTTATTTATTGTGTATATATACCAAATAGATTGCTGGGTCATAGGATGATTCTATTTTTAACTTTTTGAGAAAGTGCTATAGTGTTTTCCACAGTGGTTGCACCATTTTCCAGCCCCACCAGCAGTGTAGGAAGGTCCCAGTCTCTCCACATCCTTGCCAGCATTTGTTGTTTTTTTTGTTTATTGAACTTCACTTTTAATCCTAGTGTGAGATGGTAATATCATTGTTTTGATTTGTATATCTCTAATGGCAAGCGAGATGGATTGACAAAGTGGCAGCATCAATTGTTGGTGAGGCAACAGTTGTGAGGTTGGCTCAGGATCGGGCAGTGTTTCGTTATGTTGTGCATAAGGTCATTATGAGTCGATAGCACCTAACAACAGAATGGCTAATGATCACGAACATTTATTCATGTATTCATTGGCTGCCTGAATGTCTTCTTTGGTGAAGTGTCTGTTAATGTCCTTTGCCCATTTAAAAATTGTTCTTTGTCTTTTTCTTGGAGAAGTTCTACAACTTTTTATTAAAGTTTTAGAGATTATAGTCCCTTGTCTGGGCAGTTGTTACATAAAATATTTTCCCATTGTGTTGACTCCCCCTTTTCACACTTTTGGTGAAATCTTAATACATAGAAGTGTCTAATTTTTAGAAGGTCAGAGTCGTCTGTTTTGTCTTACGCCGTCAGTGTGTTTTTGGTAATGTATGTAGTATACTTAGGCCATGTATTTGAGCCCACATCACACAGGCTTTTGATTTTGTAGATCATGATGCTATGGACAGCATTGCAGAGAATGAGTATTCTAGAACACTGAACTGTGCTCCTTGATGAACAAATAACAAATGCATGGTCCAAGAAGTAGTTGTTCAACGAGAACAAGGAGACACTTGTTAAGTGCAGTCAAGTAAGGAGTGGTGGCTAGTGGGCTTGAACCACCAATCTTGTGGTTCAAACTGACCTTGCAGTCCATCGCATTAACCTTCAGCTGCACACCAGGACTATTCAGTCTGTATGCTGAGCAAATAATCTGAGATAACCTTGCTTTCTGGAAGTGAAGAGGACTTAAAAACTTATGAAGCTCAAAGACTACAGACTTTGGTATTGGTTGCATCTCATTATAAAGAAAACAAAAATCCTTGCCACTGAATCAATAATTTTGTTTTTAAATGATGTCTTCGGTTTTTGTTTGAGGGTTTATACTTCATAAAATGTGTTTGAGAGTTTACCATCCTTTTCTTAACTTTTAATTTTGTTGTTTGTTTTTTTAATGAAGGTTTACAGACAAGATCATCAGCTTTACATTCAACAGATTATACACTTTATTGTGTCTCAATTATTACAATCCCCTCCTTGCAACAGCAGTTATCCTACATCCTCTCTGTGGCTCTCCATGTATATTGTACAAGCAGAGCAAAAATATTTGATGTACAGAGTAGCTGAGGACTCTGGACTCATGGAAAGAGAGGAGGGACTGGGTGCTGGCGGCCAGGAGGCAGGTTTGGAGAGTGTGCCCTTTGGTTGTTTCAGTTATATATTCCTGAGTGTTTCTGTGTACATTCTCCCCCACCCCCAAAAAAAGGGGGGGGGGGGATGGAAGCAAATACTGTTGAACGGTGATGCCCGGTGATCATTGTAGTGAAACAATGGTGTAAAGCTGATGTTCTTCCATATAAACGATCAGTTAATTCACAATAAAAATTTAAATGTATGTATATTTGATGTACACATACAAAACATGTCCAAAAGGACATCCTTGAGCCTAGAGTCCACAGTTGCTCTGTCTCTACATGCCACCGCCACTGCTGTCAATGATTTTCTATGTGGGATCTCATGCTCTTCTTGATGGTCCTGAGATAGTCTCTTCCTGAAATGAAAGATTAACTACTACTCATTATTTAGTTACACATCTTCTACAATTACAGTTTTGACCATCACAATCCTGCTTACAATTACAACTGAGTCAAAAATACCCTATCACCATCTTCAACTATTCAGTGAGGAGTCTACCTTAGCCCCCCTTATTCTGAAACTAAGCACAATCATGAAAACCTGTAAGCCAGCCACTTCATGCCTTTGTTGTGTTGTTGTTGTTGTTGTTAAGTGCCATTGAGTGGTTCTGACTCATACCGACCCTGCTGAATAGGGTTTTCAAGGAGCAATTGGTGAGTTTGAACTGCCAGTGTTGCCATTCAAGCTGACTTTGCAGTCCAGCATACATTATCCTACAGCGTCACACCAGGACTCCTTTATATCCCTCCCATTTTTGATAGCCAGTATCTAAATTGCCCATCCATATTGGTTAATGTGTCAGACTACAAAGCTGTTTGAACTGCAAGGTGTCAGCGGTTCAAGGTCACCAGCTGCTCCTCGGAAACCCTATACAGGGTTGCTATGAGTCCGAATCAACTCGATCTCACTTAAAAACAGTCAACTCAGTATACTGAAGAAACAAGATTATTCCTTTATATGAGGGACAGGTAAATAATGATGTATGCACAACCTTGGCACAACAGGGCTCTGGGGTGCATGGTTTGAATGGGTAAAAGGGGGGGAACAATGTTAAGATGCTTGGGCTGTCTTTGGAAACTTGCTTTCCCTTGCATACCATTGTAAAATAGACACTTGAGGGAGAAAAAGGAATAGTTGGAAATATCTTCATAGAAAGTTTGTATGTGCATCTTCTGCCTATAACTGGAATACCTAAAATGGGGTTAGAACTTGCCCAGTGAAGGAGGCTTCCTGTGGAGCCTCAGCATTGCATAAGACACTAGGTGGAATCCTGAATCCCATCTAGAATCTTCTGAGGTGGGAAATCTCCACTTGAAGGACAAGCAGACCAGCTTGGAGCCGCTAGAAGAACTGAAGATACTTCTTAAAGGAAAGACCGACAAGAAAAATTAAAGAAATTTAATTAAAGAAATTTAATTTAGTAGTCTGACTGACTACTATAAGAACAAGCAAATTGCTTGCCCAGGAGACATCAAGGCAAGTGGTCAGGTCCCCTCAGGGCAAAACGCCTTCCAAGACTAAGACTCAAGGGAAATACACAAGCAGACATGCAGACTGACTGGTGACCACATTGGTCACCAATAAGAGGAACTAAGAGAAGAACAGCAATGAAGCTGTGAGCTAAGTCCTATCACATTCAATAGACTCCTGTGAACCCGGGTGGAGACCTGGTTGGCCATCAGTGTGGCAAGACCTGGGAACTCTTAGGCCCAGAGTCAGTGACATAACCACAGAGGACTAGAGTGGAGAGTGACGTGTCCAGCGGATAAGAAGTGAGGGAGTATGCACAAGAACACCCACACTTGACAGATAATACTCACTTGACCTGGCTTCAAATGGTTGGATAATCAGAACTCAACTAGAAGAAGGGGAATAAGAGTAAACTGATAACAATTTGATGAACTTGACCTATACCTATGGATGAAGTAGCTCAAAAGAAGGAACAAATCTTTACAGCGAGGATCATTCCCATCCCCTCAATACACAGGGTAGACAGCTATGGGCAACTTGGACATTGGCTACACAAAATGGGGGTGCTACAAAGGCAAGAAGTGACTGGCTTACAAGCTTTCAAGAGGGAGCTTAGATCCTGAGGACTCAGAGGAAGGTAGAATCTCCACTAAGTAGTATCCAATCTGTCTGGGCAGAACTGATGAAAGGAGATGGGGATAGCACTCATGTGGTACAATAGTGAATAATTGCTGTCAGGACTGACTGTGAAGGTTGGAAATGTAAAGGTAGATGTTTTGTAGCAAAAGGAGGGGAGTTGGTTGACTTTGCAGTCCAGGAGTGGAGGTCCCTGTGACCATCATGGGAGAAGAGCGGAGTGCCGGACCCTACCCAGAGAAGCAGTGACACCAGAGATGTAGGCAGAGATGATGTTGTGGAGAGAGGGAGAGGAGCTGTTTGCTGAAGACTGAAGGGGCAGGGTTGCAGGGTATACCCTTTGGTTGTTTGATGGTACATGGAGGGGATTGTAACCATGGCAATGAAACAATATATGATAGGATGTATGTAAAACTAATGTTCTGCCATGTAAACTATCACGTAATTCACAATAAAAGCTTTCGTAATAAATTCCTGTATACTCATCACCCAGATTCAACACTTTTGTCATATTTATCTCTTCTCCTTTCAGTATGTATTTCAAAAGATTCCCAGGCATTAGTTTTCATTTGAATAAACTTTTTTTTTTAATATAAAAACAGTTCCTTTCACACTTAACAAAGTTAATCATTTCTGTTGTTAAGTGCCATTGATTGAGCCAGTTCAGATCCATAGTGACCCTGGAGCAGCTAGTGAGCTTGAACTGCCAGCCTTGAGGTTCAAACTGACTTTGCAGTCCCGCACATTAGCCCATAGTGCCACACATATGAGTACATCCTGTCTTTATTTGTATCTCCACAGTTATTTCAGTATTTCCTTTTGTTGTTTAATTTCTTTGAATCAAGATGAACCACATTCATAAATTGTACTTGTTGACTAAATCTGTTGCATTTCTTTTAATCTAATGCAGATCTTCTCCCCCCTTATTTTTTTTCTTTCATGCCCATGATAAAGAAACCATGTTCTAGATTTATTTCTTCTTGTTATCATTTAATTATTCCTTTTTCTCATATTTTCTATAGACTAGACCTTTAAAGGTTTGATTAGGTTAAACTTAAAATAAGAATATATCATCCTTTGTCCTAGTATGGCACTCTAGGATAAGAACTGCTGGACAGCAAAGACGGTTTGAATCCCAGTGTCTGCAGTTCAAACTTAACAGCCACTCCTCTGAAATTCTGTACTGGGTCACTGTGTGCCAGAACCGACTCAGTGGCCCTTAACAAGAACAACTGTGGTCTACTTCATCAAGTACCAAAGTCAGAAGAACTGGTGCTCTAGTATCTTACAGTGATTATGAATTGTGGGTAGTTTGTTTTATACATGGGTAGTTCCAGTGTGGTGGTGTGGGTTAATGCACTGGGCTGCAAAGTTGGGTTCATCTGCAAGGACGGAGATTCAGCCTCAACAACTGCTCCTTAGAAACCCTACACAGGATCGCTATGGATCAGAACCGACTTGACGACACTTAACAACAAAAGCAGGGCTCTGGTGTGGCGCTGTAGAATTAGCACTAGACTTCTACTAACTGCAAGGTTCAAACCCACCAGCTGCTTCTTGGAAACCCTATATACGATTGATATGAGTCAGAATTGACTCCACAACACTTAACAACAATAAGAAGGACTCTTAATTGTGACACTTTAGGATAAGCACTGGATTGCTGAACTGCAAGCTCGACAGTTCAAACCCACCAACCACTCATGTATGACCACTATGAGTCAAAATCAACTGGACAACACTTAAAAACAGTGTGTGACACTGTGGGTTAATGTGCTAGACTGCGAAACCATTTAAACTGCAAGGTTGGTGGTTCAAGCTCACCAGCTGCTCCTCAGAAACCCTATACAAGGTCACTATGGGTCAGAACCGACTCAGTGGCACTTTACAACAATAGTAGGAGCCCTAAAATCCTGGTATGGTACTGCAGGATAATGCACTGGACCACAAGTGGGTTAAACAGCACAGTTGGATGTTCAAACCCACCAGCCACTCCTCAAAAACCCTTTACCAGGATCGTTAGGAGTCCAAACCAGAAAACAATTTGAGGGCACTTAGCAGCAATAGGAGCTCCCCTAGTGGCAAAGCATTTAAGCCCTTAGCTGCTAACCAAAAGATTGGTGGTTCAAACTTACCCAGAGGCTCTACTAGAGAAAAGTCCTGGCAGTCTGCTCCCATAAATTGTCAATGACTCTGTTCCATTCATAGTACGATTCATAGCCTGTAGTCTTTATGGAAGCAGAATGCCAGGGCGAGCTTCCTGAAGGTTATTGTTAAGTGCCATTGAGTTGGTTTCAACTCATAGTGACCCTGTGTAGGGTTTCTAAGGCTTTAAATCTTCTCAGGAACAGAAAGCCTCATTCATGTTCTCCCATGGAGCAGCTTGAACTGCTGACATTGTGTAGGTGGCACAGTTATACTGTGTCACATAGGGTGGCTGTGAGTCAAAATAACTCCATGATACCTCACAGCAATGTTGTTAAATATCATCTAGTTGGTTCTGACTCAGTGACCTTGTATAGGTTTTGCAAGGAGTGTCTGGTAAGTTTGAACCGCAGACTTGAGCTCAAGTATTTATCCTATTTTGCCACACCAGGACTCTATTGTCAAAGTAGAATCATTAAAAATACAATAGGATGATTTGTTTGTGTGCCCCCTCTCCACCCCCCATTGCTTCATGTAGTCAAAAATATGCTGCACTGTGGACTTTAGACACAGAGAGGGAGAGGGGCTGTATGCTCACAACTGGGTGGGGGGGTAGGCTTATAGTGTATACACTTTGGGTGATGATGCATGGAAGGGATTGTAACCATGGCAATGAAACAATATAGGATGTATGTAAAACTAATGTTCTCCCATGTAAACTATTACATAATTCACAATAAAACTTTTTTTTTTTTAATGCTGCAGATGATGTGTTTGTGTATGTTTAAACCAGATGATTTTCCATATTTTTTCATTCCCCTCACAGTTGCTAGTATTCTAAGTAAAGATGTTGGATAATATTTTTCGGTTGACAGTAATTTAGTTACCTTGTTCATTAATGCTGTATGATTGAATTTTAGCAGGTCTGATAGCGAAGTGGTTACGAATCAGGCTGCTAATCTCATGGTCAGCAGTTTGAAACTACCAGCTGTTGTTCAGGAGAAAGATGAGGCATTCTGTTCCTGTAAAGATTTACAGCCTCGGAAACCCTGTACAAGGTCACTATGAGTCGGAACTGACTTCAGGGCGCATAACAACAAAAAGAAGTAGGACCTAAATCTGCTTGCTTTGTGTTAGATGGTTAATGTAATTCCTCCTGTTAGGAAATTAATGTGATCATTCTAGAACTGTACACCTCAATAGATCACTGTGCAGTATTACTTGTAATGTAGCTATTATATTTTGAAGTTGTAATAAACAGCTTCAGAATAATCAGTGCTAAAATGGAGTTATTAAGTGCCGTCGAGTTGATTCCAACCCATAGCAACCCTGTATAGGGTTTCCAAGGAGCAGCTGGTGAGCTTGAACTACCAACCTTGCAGTTCAAACGGCTTTGCAGTCTGGTGCATTAACCCACAGCGCCACACCAGGACTCCTAAAATGGAGTAGGAGAACATGTATTCCAAGCTGCTAAACTTAAGGGGTTATGTAAATATCTAGTTAATGCCTTCCAGCTGATTTTGTCTAACTTTTATCTCTTTATAGGCAGCCTGCTTCTGCAAAGTGGTACGATCGAAGGGACTATGTCTTTATTGAATTCTGTGTCGAAGACAGTAAAGATGTTAATGTAAATTTTGAGAAATCCAAACTTACATTCAGGTAATTACTGTTTTATATTATTGGTTTAAAAACTTATTTTAAACATTTGAAGACTTTGTCTTTGCTTGTTTTACTGAAGTTACTACTAATCTTGACCTTTTTGTTGAGGCTTATTTTATTTTATTTTACTTTTACAGTTGTCTTGGAGGAAGCGATAATTTTAAACATCTAAATGAAATTGATCTTTTTCACTGTATTGATCCAAATGTAAGTAGTCTTGATGCTTTACCTGATTTTGAATTGGCTAGTTTGTGAAGTTTTTCATTTAGGGGATATTTCTTTCAAAGTCTAAACAGTATTTAGTGAAAGACAGTATATTATAAAGGACAAGTGGGTAATGACAAGCGGCTTTATGTACTTTAGTGATACTGGAGAAAGAAATGGTGTGATGGTGCTTTTGTTTTTGTTTTTAGGATTCCAAGCATAAAAGAACAGACAGATCTATCTTATGTTGTTTACGAAAAGGAGAATCTGGCCAGTCATGGCCAAGGTTAACAAAAGAAAGAGCAAAGGTAGGTTTCTTACATTTGAACGTTTACTGTATTTAAGTAATGAATGATGTATTTGTTCAGCATAAATAATACTTTGTTTATGTTTCATAGCTGTATAGCTTTTTCTACTTTCAGATTTATTAGTTTTAAACTTAGTGTCAAATATGATCAGAATACGATCAATTTACTGGTTAAGGTGAAATCTTTTGTTTTCAAGAGGCAGACTTTGATTAAAAGCCTTATTCAGCTATCATGTGGAAGCATATCTTGGTGCCATTGGAAAAAAATTAATGGCACAAACCTGTTTTCTTCAAGTAACAGGTTAGATCCTATTAACAGATTTTTTTCATTGTTGGTATAGTTTAGAAAGTGAAAATTTATTTTCTCAAGAAACTACATCAGTAATGCTCACCAGATTTTGTAGTGTTACATTTGTAAAAGTACTTCCTAATGCGTGACTGTCAAACTCTGCCAGTGACCAGGGTAAAAAAATAGACCATTGCATCACAATCTAGTATGCACAACTAGATACATAACAATTATGGGAAACATTTCCCAATGAGTCAGAATTTACTACTCCATGGTAGTGGATTTTTGTTACTGTTGTTGATACTGAAAAATATAGTATTAAAGCACATGGCAGTGAGTTCAAAATAACCTAATCATATGGTGCTGTTTGTATTGGTTAATAGCTTAATTGGCTTAGTGTGGACTTCAATAATTGGAAAGACTGGGAAGATGATTCCGATGAAGACATGTCTAATTTTGACCGTTTCTCTGAGGTAAGTTCTTTTAAGTGCATTCTTCCCCTTTCATAATACAGCTTGTTTGATTTGCTTTTTTTAAGTTCCTGTTTGTAAGACCATTCTGCAGTAGCACCAAAAAAAGAATCTTAATATTCTTTCATGATTTTATTTAATTACTTTAAAGTTGATGTGTAATGGTGAAAAAATAATTATAATAGTCATTCCAACATAGCTGGTTTTAATTTGAGCACAAATACAGTAATCGACTTGCATTTGGAAACCACGTATTGTGTCCTGGTGTGGCACTGGAGAGTTAAGCACTGGACTGTTAATAGCTAGGTCAGTGGTTCAAATTCACCAGCGTCTCCTTGGAAACCCTGTAGAGGGTCATTATGAGTAGGAACAGACTTGATGGCCCTTAACAGCAACAATTTGAATATAAACCTTTATACACTCGACTCATAATCAAGGTGTGAGGCACTGAGAGTTGTATCAGGATATTTTTAGTTTGAAAACCAGTAAGCCTGTCTCCCAAAATGTCAACCAAATATGTATTAACCACAAAGAAAAAATTAAAGGTTCTCTTTAGATAGAATAGATCCTGTCAAATGTATTAGAGTAAAACTGATTATAAAAAAGGACATTAGGTTGTAAGTTATAGATGTACCCATGTAAAAACTGTTATCTTATATTTCTGCTCTGAAAACTTTGAGGAAAAAGTGTCATTAAATTTACAGCCCTGTGTGTATGCAGTTGCTTATTTAACATCTCACATAGCTCAGCCTGATGAGGGGAGAGAGACCATATTCCTGTGGTTTTATTTTTCTCAACTGTGTTATTCCTAACATTCGGTGGTTGATTGATCTCACCATTTATCTAGTTGTGCAAGTTGGCACTGGAACACTAGTCTACTTTGACTCCCAGTGTCTAATATAACATCACCTATCTTTTTGTTCTTTGACTTGTTCTGGTTTTCATTTACTTTTCACTTTTGAAAAAGGTCTTGAATATATTTAGTTCTGTTTAGCTTTACTGCCACTGTATCCTCAACATCTAGCCATAATCCTTGAACTTAAGTACATTTTTCCTGCACAAAGAAATGTAGTAATATTCAGCAATGTTTTTGGAGTTAGGGAAACTATACTCTTAAGTTTTCCCAGGAATTTTTTTAAATTTATCATTTCACTATTAAACATATACATGGCAAAATGTTTCAATTTTATTTGCAAAGCTATGGGTGGATATGTTAAAGATATATATATTGTGTGAGGAGAGGAGATGGCTGAAACTTTACAGAGCAAATTTGTGTCCCATACCTTTCTGAAATTTAAACATAAACATTTTCAATTATAAGGTAAGTTTCTTTTTTGATACATGTTTAGTCTTCGGTTATCTGTGTCTCTTCAAATAACATACTGCTTGCTCTACGATTAGAAACAAGATATCTTACTTTATGTGAGTGTGCCAGACAACAAGTTTCTTAGTGCCAGTTTATTATGTATATAAGGGCATTATACAACGATTTTTTCCACGCAGAATTACATTTACTTGCCTTTTTTTTTTTTTTTTTAATTTAAAACATTTTGTTGTCGGTACACATAGCAAAATATATACCAGTTCAACAGTTTCTGCATGTATAATTCAGTGACATCGATTACTTTCTTTGAATTATATACAACCATTTTCACCCTCCTTTTCTAAGTTTTTCTCTCATCAACATAAACTTGCTAACCCCTAAGGTTCTTTTCTAATCTTTTAAGGTATTATTGTCAATTTGATCCAATATATAGTTAGTTCTTTTAAAAGCATAATGCTTAAGGCAAACAGCTGTTTGGTTTCATGGCTCTGGAAAGTCCATGAGTATTTGAAATTCTGTTCTGCATTTCTCTCCCCTTTTGACCAAGATTCTACTATGGAATGAATCTTTTATCAAAATATTTAGTAATGGTAGTCAAGCACCATCTAATCTAGTTCTGGTCTCTTAGCAAAGAAGATTTGTTCATGGAAGTAATTACTCACACCTTCCACATCCTTTTCCTATTTCCGACTCTCCTTCCTGTGTTGTTCCAGATGAATAGAAACAAATTGCTATAGGTTGGATGACTACTTTCAAGCTTTTAAGACCCGGGCCTTTTGCCGCAAACTAGAGGTAGAATATAAACACTAAGCATATTATTAGGCAAGTATCTTGAGATGTCACATGAAACCATGACCCAAACCTCCAAACCAAGGAATCAAATCTCTTGAAGTGTTTGTTTGAATATAACAAGCCTCAACATCTCTTCTCTTCTCTTCCTTTTGTCATAAATACATGAAGTGGGAGTGTTAAGAAGTTGGTGTAAAATTCCATTACCTTTCAGTTCAATGTTTTCCACCAACTTTTTGAAGCTCCCTCAGATTTATCCCACAACTTTTGCCAATTCAACTCTGTACAAGTGTATAACTTGACAGCAATTGCAAATATAATTGGCGGTATAGCCTGCCTTACCCTTAATCAGTTTGATTTTCCCATCACCTTTAATTCCCTTTTCCCCTCTCCCTCCTGACAACAACTAATAAACTTTGGTCTCTATATATTTGCTTTTTCCTGTCATTTTATATAAGTGAGGTCATAAAATATTTCTTTTGTGATTGACATATTTTACTCAGTGTAATGTCTTCAGACTCCATCCATGTTTTGTTAAGTGCCTTTGAGTCAGTTCCAACTCCTAGCAACCCTGTATAGGGTTTCCAAAGAGCAGCTGGTAAGCTTGCAGTTCAAAACAGCCTTATAGTCCAGCTCATTAATCCACAGTGACACACAAGGACTCCATCCATACTGTAGCATGTGTCAAGGTTTCATTTCTCAAGTGTCAGTTTTCCAGTCTTCTTGGTAAGAGTGGAGTGTTGGCTTTATATGGTTTTATTTTTGGTTCTTTGAAGAAATGCCACAGGGTTTTCTAGAAAGGTTTTACCATTGTGTACTTTTAACAATAAAATAATAAAGGCTCCAATTTCCTCACATCTCAACATTTGTTACTTCCTGTTTGTTTTGTTTTTCTTAGCCACTCTAAAGGGGGTGTAATGGATAGCGCGTTGTTGTTTTGATTTGTATCTCACTAATAACTACTGACTCTGACCATCTTTTCGTGTACTTGGTAGCAATTTGAATGTTCTTTTTGGTGAAATATTCAAGTCCTTATCCCATTTCATGATTGGATGTTTGTCTGATTTTGGTGTTATATTGTCAGTTTTTTATATATATTGGTTATTCGATTCTTGTCAGATAGGTGATTTCTGAAGATATTCTCCTAGTTGGTCTTTTCACTGTTAATGTCTTTTGGTGGGCAAAAGTTTTAAATTTTTATGAAGGCTCTAAAAAGGTTATAGAAAATGCATGTTAGTGAAAAAACTATGCAGATAAGACATCAGTTTGAAAAGAGCCCCTATCAGAGCAGCTTAAATTCTGTTAAAATTTAAGCAAGAACAAACTAATTTATGGTGAAGCTTGGGTGAAAGAACATGCTTTATGAAAACAGTGTTCCAAAGAAATCAGTTTCATAAATGAGTAATGCACCAGACTGCAAAGCTGTGTTAACTACAAGGTCAGTGGTTCAAGCTCACCAACTGCTCCTCAGAAACCCTACACAGGGTTGTTATGGATCGGAACCGACACTCACGACACATAACAACACCATAAATGGGTAACTTGCTTTAAGAAGGGGGGAGGAAAAAATGTTGAAGATACAGACTACCGTTCAAATCTGTTTGCAATGAAAAAATTAACCTTGATTGTACTCTAATTGATGAGAACCAGTGATTTAACAGCAAAAAAAAACACTAGCCAACACCATTAGGTATCTCAAGTGCTTCAGCTTATAGATAAGAACAGAACTTTCGGTGGGAAATTTAAAGCAAATGGATCAAGATCTTGGAGCATTTCTTGGGACAATTATAATGAGAGATGACACTTTACCAATGCAATCCTGAAAACAAAGTACAATCAAAGCAATGGCTACCAAGGGAATTGATCCAGCCAAAGCAAATGCAAACTGGTCAAGAGCAAAGGTCATGGCAACAATTTTTTGGAATGTTCAAGGTATCTTGCTTATTGACTTTTGGGTACAAATAATGGCATTTGCTTACTATGAGAATGTTTTGAGAAAGCCAAAGACTTAGCAGGAAAGCTTCACAAGAGAGTACTTTTCCACCACCACAATGCACTCCTGCTTGTTCCTCTCATCAAACAGGCAATTTTGCAAGCATTTCAATGGAAAGTTATTGGAAATCCACTTTCCAATCCTGCTTTTGCTCCTTCTCACTTTTTGTCAAACCACTGAGAATCATGATAGCCAAGTTGACATATATAACCTTACATTTGCCTTGTGACTTTTAGAGTTTGTCACAGCAAGGAGTAGGTATTTCATGTGCAAAGTTGTAGGTTTTTCACTATTGTAAATGTAAATTGTCAGATGATAAGATAGTTTATAGGTAAGAATAGGTATTGATTGTATGTTTTAAAATTAGAGTGTGTGAGCCCTTCTACTTTTTTTTCCTCTTTCAACGTTGTTTTAGTTTTTTGGAGCCTTTTGCTATTCCATATAAAGTTGAGGATTGATTTTTCTATTTCTGTAAAGAAGGCTTTACTTGCTGTTTTCAGCTTATAGTTACTGATGCTCAGTCTTCGATTCAATCAGACCTTTTATATGAATCAGTTATTTCTAACATCTTTATATTTTAAATCTTTTATTGGTTCTTCACAATATTTAAAACTGTAATGAAAGTAGCATAAAATACATGCCATGTAGCTTGAGATATAAGACTTCATTTATAAATGAATCCCATATTTTTTCTTTCGTGGTTATAGATAACCACTTTTTTTTTTAATTTAATGCTTAATTTCTGCTTCCTACATAGGTATTTTTCTATGTCTTCACTTTCTTCAGTGACAACTTACTGCTAATTTACTATAACTTTTAAGATTTTATGTGATTACATATAATCTACCTTTTTCCAGAAAGGAAGATGCTTGTTTATTTTGCATTTTTCATTTGTGGAAATCTATGCTAGACTTAAGGTTTATTCTGGGACATGCAGCCTAATAACTAGGGCTTAATTTAACATTTTTAAACTAATTTTTACACTTTAAATAGATGATGAACAACATGGGTGGTGATGAGGATGTAGATTTACCAGAAGTAGATGGAGCAGATGATGTAAGTCTATAAATTCTTTTATCTGTTTACTTTAATAGTAAGAAACAATGTATTTAAAGGTTGTTTTATAGACTCAAGACTGATATTTTTTTTTTTTTGCCACTTGTTTTTCCTAAAGAAAAAATTCAAAAAGGAAAAAGCAGTTTTTTTAATGTGCCCATTTTTGTGGGATGGGTACCTACTAGGGAACTTGTGTTCCATGAACCATAATTTTAAAAGAAATAGATTTCAAAAGAATTACTGCATTGAAACATCATATGCCCTATTCAGTTAAGAGCAAATTTAGTGATTAATTTGCCTGTCGTTTTAGAATAAGAATGAAAAGCTAATTTTACAGCCAGACTAATCAAGAGTATAATAAACAGTGGATGTTATGAATAATAAGAGGAGGAATACTAGCCCACTTTCTGAATGATTTTCCCTCAGCATTCTGTTCACATCTTCTAGAAAATTGTTAATACATTTTGGAAAATAGTTTCTTGGACTAATCCAGTACTAGGATTAGTGTTCAGTGTCTTTTCAGTTCAGTTATCTTCATATTGAGACACACACACACCTCCATTTGAATGCGAAGAGAGAATAGAAGGACATACATACATTTTGTATCAGTATTTAGTCTGATTGTCAGAGAATGGACTAAATTCTCACCAACTTTTATAAGGAAGTTCTGAATCTGTTCATCTTGTATGTTAAACTACGTTCTGAAGTCCAATTTTTAAATCCTAGGGTTACTATAACCACTTGCCTTTGCGACTCTAGTCAAAAGTACAGTGTTTCAACTTTAAAGTAAACTGTTGAGTTAGCAGTGATTGTTCTTGTTCAATCAACTTAGTAACTTTATTTTTCTCACCTTCTTTAGGACTCACAAGACAGTGATGATGAAAGTAAGTTCCTTTTTTAAAGTATGTTTACATAGCAATGTACCATATCAAAGATCCAAGTCTCAAGATAGAGAAGTTCACTTCATAACAGTGGGGGTGATTTTTTTTTTTCATTATGACTTCTAAATAGCCAGTGTAGAAATTTGTTTGAAGTCGTGAGACAGCCCATTAATTAGGAAGCTATTTTTTTACTCTTGTGTTTGCTTATTTTCCAAGAAGACTTTAAAAACTGATACATCATGCCCTTGTTCTTGATAATAATTTTGTGTTTTTTTTCCAGAAATGCCAGATCTGGAGTAAGAAATAATTGTCACCAGGATTTTGAGAAAGAAAAATAACTTCTCTGCAAGATTTCATAATTGAAGAATTCCTGAATTGATAGCTATAAAGGCAGATGCTGTATTTGCCTTCTTTAACCCATTTTTCAAACTGTTTGTTTTTTAAAAGGCTTCACTAAGGGTTGATATGTACCATTGTATGGGGGCAATTTTAAGTCCGCTAAGGCAATAACCTTATGCATGAACATTTCCCAGACTTCCATGAAGCTGTTGAGATCTTAGGCAATTGATTCAGCAGTTGTAATAAATAAAACATTTCACCTAAGTCTCCTTTACTTCATAACATAGATACTGACATGATAGGAAGCTCTCAGCTTAGGGGAAGATAACTAAATTTTAGATTTTAGAACTTGGTTCAAAGTTGCAGAAATAAACTGGCTGACACTGTAAACTGGTAACCTGCTGTTCCTCTGGTATATATTCAGAATTGTTCCACTGAAGTTTTTATTTTTCAAGAAATTTTACTTCATATTATTGTACGTAAGTGATCACTTGTCAGTGTTCCAAATGTATCTTAGCTAAAACTAGTGACTGCCTTAGATGGTTTTTGAAGCCTGTACATTTGGTATTGTTTGACCCTGAAGCTTTTACATCTCGTAGCATGGAGGACGAAGAAAGGCTGTACATTGTTGCTTGAGAGTCTGTACATTTAGACCAAATTTGTATTTTCACTGTCAGTATGGCAAATAAGTGAAACAATGTTAGTACACTATTGGATTTTGTTTTTTGTTTTTATTTTTCTTTTTTGCTTCAGCTTATACCAAGGCTGAAAAACCTCAATTTGTGTTCATGACAGTGGGGATTTTTTTTTAATATCTACATTCTTTCTAATAAACTGTTGGAAGACCTCTTGGCTGTCCTTTTAAGTGTCTGGTTTACTGTAATTTCATGTATTATTGCCATTTACTAGAATGGAGTTTATATTTTTGAGGAAGAATTTGGGAATAATCCTCTGTTTAAATAGACTTGCTGTAATGTTCACAGGAAACCTTTTTAAAGTGGATCTGTAAAGGGAAATTGTAGCTGGACTTTGCAGCAGTTGGAAAAGAAAGTGTTGTGATTTGATTGAAATAAAACTAAATGCGTTGTCCTCCTTTAAATCTTTGAGCCTTCTACATCTTGGCAGTTTTTATTACCTCCAGTTGTATTTGTCATAGCATTGCAATGACTTGTGTTTCAGCATTTCTTCATATATTTATTATAAACCTGTGTTTTGGGAATACCAAGATTCATCTTTGGTGATTGCTGTGCTTAGCTTACAGGATAGGCTAAACAAAGGTTGAACACATTTTAGAACAATAACTTAATAGGTGAAAAGTGTAAGAGATATAAGTGTGTAAGAGATTAAGGAGTTCTGATATGGCACTGTAGGACAAGCACTGGACTGCTAATGTAAAAGTCAGCGGCTCAAACCCACGGATCACTCCTTGGAAACCCTATCCAAGGTCGCTATGAGTCAGAACCAACTCAATGGCACTTAATAACGGGGGTGGGGGATGCAACCATTATCCCTCCCACTGTTTAGTGTATGCCTGATAGAATAGTATTTAAAACCATTTTCTTAACTGCTACAGCTAGAAAACCTGTACTTGACATTCAGCTATTTAGTTATAGAAGTATAGCTTAGGTTATGGCCCTGTTAGGAAATGCAAAGTCATCAACCTTTATTTAAAGCAGGCCAAAAGAAACCAGCATGATTGATTTGTAGTTCTTGGCTTTAGGAGGAAAATGTTCAAAGGCCCTGATATCCTTCTCATGAAAAATTACTTTTGTGTATCAGTTCTGGTAGTTAAAAATTGTTATAGATGAACTTCCTAGCTAAATATCAGCTATGGGGCATTACAATGGTAGAGCTAAGTGAATTTATGATTCCATCTTGCCTTCTAAAGATGTTCATAATTTTAAAAATATATTTTGTGTTTGAACACATAAACTTGATTAGTTCAAGCCTAAGTGATGGATGAGGTACCAAGCTTTTTGGGTAGTATCTTACCTCTAAACTTAATACCATGATCTAGCCAGTCTCAGGTTGAATGTCCTTACCAAAATGTCAAGAGTAGGACATTGCCTACAACAATTCCAACACAGTGCCTTTTGTGAAAATTTAGTAAATACTTGAATTAATACGTTTCAGAAATATTGTGCACAAATGTTCATGGGTCTGGAGGTAAAGAATCAGTCAAACGATAAAAAGATACAGGACAATCACTGCAGTGGGATTTGGAGAGACAGATATGGGCATGGCAACAACTTGTTTTAAGATTACCCTATTCTTCCTATTTTGGACATACTGTCCGGAGGAAACAAGTCGCTGGAGAAGGATGCCATGCTGGGTAAGGTGGAGGGTCAGAGAAAAAGAGGAAGACCCCTAACGAGATGGATTGGCCAGGTGGCATCATTGATAGACTCAAGTGTGGCAGCGGTAGTGAGGTTGGCCCAGGATCGGACATTGTTTCGTTCTGCTGTGCATGGGGTTGCTATGAGTCGGTTCCGACTCAATGGCACCTGACAACATTTTTGGTTTGCATTTAACACCAAATGGTCTTGTCATTTGGTTACACACTGGATAATTTTATTGATAATGTGAAGAATTTAGAATTGTAAATTTCTTAATCTCAAATCCAGTTAAGTGCCGTGGCGTTGGAACGGACTCATAGCGACCCTGTATAGGGTTTCCAAGGCTGTAAATCTTTACAGGAGCAGAACGCCTCATCTTTTCTCCCGCGGAACAGCTGGTAGTTTCGAACTGCTGACCTTGCAGTTTGCAGCCCAATTGGTAACCACTATGCTACCGGAGCTCCTTCTCAAATCCAGTAGCTTTTATTATTTGATACCCCTGTGCTTTATGTTGAATGAGATGCTCCTAAACTATCAAAATCAAGGGGAACACTGGAAATATGAGTACCTAGGACTCAACCCTTGAGATACAGCTTTAGTTGGACCATATGGAGCATGAGGATTAGCAGTTAACAGAGTCTTTTGTTCCTTGTACTAGCAGCATCAATCTCGCATAGGAACTTAATTGATTTGAGGCGCTCAACAGATTTACCAAATCAGACTAGGTGATTAGTACGTGTGCTAAAATCTGACAACCACCACTTCAGAGATAAATGTAAGTTCAGATTCAAATGGCCTTGCTGTTATACCAGCCTCATTCCAATAGGACTTTTGGTGATGAAGGAAGTATGTACAGGGAAAAGCCAAGAAGTGTAGCTATGAGCAAGAAGGCTGACATTCTACATGTAGTCTACAACAAAAATATGAGACAGACATGAGAATTCTGGCACCATGAACTTCAGAAGAAAGGTTAAAAAGGGAGACTTGACTGTTGAATGGTTGGCCAGACAGCTCAACCATCATGTGAGCAGATTGGGCAGCATAGGGAAGCCTGCCTGGAGAGCAAATTTGCTCAGATGACAGAAAAGGTGTAATTCACTTTTCTCTAAGGAGCTCTGGTAGCATAGTGGTTACGAATTGGGCTGCTAATCGCAAAATCAGCAGTTCGAAACTACCGCAGGAGAAAGATAAGGCTTTCTGCTCCTGTAAAGATTTGCAGCCTCGGAAACCCTGTGCAGGGTCACTGAGTGGGAACTGACTCCACAGTACTTAACAACAGTGCTCCCCTGGAGTCCTGGTGTGGCGCTGTAGGTTAATGCGCCAGACTGCAAAGCCATTTGAACTGCAAGGTTGGTGGCTCAAGCTCACCAGCTGCTCCTCAGAAACCCTATACAGGGTTGCTATGGGTTGGAATCGATTTGACGTCACTTAATACTCCCCTGATGACCTGAAGAGTGGCCAGCTTCCATCCTCATCCACCTCTAGTGCAGACCCTGTTCTCTGGGAGTTGGGGGCCACACTGATGTGGGGTTGCTTTGGTGTTTTGCCTTGCCTGGATTCAGGTGGCTGCAGACCTACAAAACCCACAAAGCTAACAAACCAGCATTAAACCACTCTGCCCCCAGCTTCCCTGTGGTCCTAACAAGACACTGAAACCAGCCCATCAAGGGCTCCCATGAACTATTTCCTGACAGGTAACATCCAGGACAATAGGAACTCCATCTAGGGCCAGGAACTCTATGTCACATCCCTTCTACAACCACCTTGATTGAGCTCTTTGAATTATAGGAACCCCCAGAAATGTCTATTCTCTAGGTCCAACAAGTTTGTTTTTACAAATTTATGACAACACCAAAATGCCCTGGAGACAAAATTTTAGCTCACACAGATGACTCAAGTGACCAACATGCAGAGCAAGTAAACACTTTTGAGAAAGGTAATGGAACTGAAAAAAATCCAAAAGAATAAGAATTTATAGATCAAAGTAAACGAGAGTACAATAAAAATTTTAGAAGAATTCAGGAAAACACTACAAGAACTAATAAATGCAAATTTTAAAATAATGTAAAACCTGTCATTAGAAATCCAGAAGATTAATAGTAAGATCTCAGAAATGGGCAACACATTGAAAGGGCAAAGGAGTAGATGTGAAGTAATGGAAGCCCAAATTAGTGAACTTGAAGATCAGTCTCTCAACACTAGTATGCTAGAACCATCAGAAAAAAGGAAAAAAAACTGAAGAAGTCTAAGAGTTATGTGGGACACCATGAAAAGGAACAACTTTATGAGTGATTGGAATTCCAGAACAGGAAGAGAAAAGCAAAGAGAAATTAAAGAGTTGCTGGAAGAAAACATCCCTAACATGAAAAACAAGAAGATTGGCATACAAGAAGCTAAAAAAAAGCAGATCCCAAAAGAAAATCACCCAAGATATATAATCAAACTTACCAAAATCAAAGACAAGAAATAGGGCAGTGAAATTAAGATGTTTCCTGATAAACAGAGGAATCTGTAACAACAAAATTTACAAAAAGTGCTAACATGTGGTCTTTGGACTGAGAACCAACAACAGACAACAACCTGAGATTACCATACATGACTACACCACCCAGAACTCAATCCAGCTGTTATTAAGTGCCGTTAAGTTGGTCCCGACCCATAGGGACGCTGTGTAGGGTTTCCGAGGAGCTTCTGGTGAGCTGGAACTGCCAACCTTGCTGATCAAACTGACTTTGCAGTCCAGCTAATTAACCCACAGCACCACACCAAGACTCCAATCCAGATATAAAGTATTTAAGACATCGACAAGACTGAAAAAGAAGTTCTGGTAGCGTAGTGGTTATGAATTGGGCTACTGGCCTCAAGGTCAGCAGTTCAAAACTACCAGCAGTTCCGTGGGAGGCTTTCTGCTCCCTTAAAGATTTACAGCCTCAGAAACCCTGTACAGGGTCACTATGAGTTGGAACCAACTCCATGGTACTTAACAACAACAAGACTGAAAATAGGGGACCAGAGATATCAATGTATAATGAAGTCAACTACAAATCTGGTATGGTGCTGTGGGTTAATGCACTGGACCGTAAAGTCAGTTAGAATCACAAGGTCGGTAGTTCAAGCTCACCAGCCACTCCTCAGATATCCTATTCAGGATTGCTATGGGTAGGAACTGACTTAACAGCACTTAACAACAACAAAGAAAAAAGAATAGTGTAGATACTGAAACTCCAAATGGCAAGAAGTCAAGTAGATTTCAAGATAAAGTGTTAATCAGTGGGGTGTGTGTGTGTGTGTGTGTGTGTGTGTGTGTGAATTAATTACAGGGCAACCTCAAAAATAGTACCACCTGCACATGAAAATAAAAATAAAATCAGATTCAGTAAATATCAACACAACAGAAATGAAAAGAAAACCCACAAAATGAACCCAGCATACAAAATTATATGGAACAACAACAAAAATTATATGGCACAAAGAATCCAACAGCACCACACACACAAAAATGGGAGCAATCAATTCATACTTTTTGATCGTTACACTGAATGTAAATGACTTAAATGTATCAGTCAAGAGACATGAAGAACCAAGTGGATAAGAAAACAGGATCCTTCAATATGTTGTCTACAATGGCCACAGCCAGCCCTGAACTGTTTAAAACTAGATTAAAGGCCTTAACGGGGATTGTGGAACGGGACAAGCAGACAAAAAAGGAAATAGGCCAAAAATTAAATCCTAAATTACGTCAAAATGACCAACAGTAGCATCTTGAAATTTCTCAAGAAGAAGAGTGAAAAGGGAAGCCCATTTCCTGATCACATCTACCTGGAGGCAATCAGAAAGCATAAAAAATACCAAAATACATACTCATCTGAGTATTAAGGCCACAGACAACCCCAGAAGATGCCCAAAAAAACATAAGCAGATGACCATATCTGCACATGTTCAGAACGAGATAAAGTGACTGAGGCAAATGAGCTGGAAGTAGACCTACACTCTAAACTGGAAGATGGGCAGGTTTTGGAAATGCCTGAGAAGGAATTCAGAAAAATGATTATAAAATGTATCAAAACACTATACAATGCTTGGCTACAAGATTGTATTCTTTCACCATACTTATTCAACCTATATGTTGAGCAAATAATCAGAGAAGCTGGGTTATATGAAGAAAAACGTGGCATCAGGATTGGAGGAAGACTTATTAACAACCTGTGATATGCAGATGATACAACCTTGCTTGCTGAAAGTGAAGAGGACTTAAAACATTTACTGATGAAGATCAAAGAGCACAGCCTTCGGTATGGATTACATCTCAATGTCAAGAAAACAAAAATCCTCACCACAGGACCAATAAACAACATTCTTATCAACGAAGAAAAGATTGAAGTTGTCAAGGACTTCATTCTTCTTGGATCAACTATCAACACTCACGGAAGCAGCCGTCAAGAGATCAGATGATGAATTGCATTAGACAAATCTGCTGCACAGAACTTTTTAAAGTGTTGAAGAGCAAAGATGTCAGCTTGAGGACTAAGGTGCGCCTGACCCAAGCCATGGTATTTTCAATAACCTCATATGGATGTGAAAGCTGGACAGTGAATAGGGAAGATCGTAGAAGAATTGATGGCTTTGAATTGTGGTGTTGGAGAAGAATACTAAAAGTGCCATGGGCTGCCAAAAGAACCAATAGATCTGTTTTGGAAGAAGTGCAGCCAGAGTGCTCCTTTGAGGCCAAGATGGCTAAACTTCGTCTCTCATACTTTGGACATATTGTCTAGAGGAAACAATCTTTGGAGAAGGATGTCATGCTGGGTAGGGTGGAGGGATGGAGGGTCAGAGGAAGACCCCCAATGAGATGGATTGGCCAGGTGGCATCATTGATGGACTCAAGTGTGGCAGCGGTAGTGAGGTTGGCCAGGATCGGACATTGTTTCATTCTGCTGTGCATGGGGTTGCTATGAGTCGGTTCCGACTCGATGGCACCTGACAACAACAACAATAGCAATTACAAGAAATCAATGTTGTTAAAGTTGGTTCTGATTCAGTGACCATGTTTCTGAGGAGCAACTGGTAGGTCTGAACTGCCAACTTTTAAAGTTAAAACTTATCTTGGGGTCCAGTGCTATTCCTACAGCACATCACCAAGAAACCAATTAAGTGCCTTCGAGTCGGAACCAATCCATCTTGATAGAGTTTCTGAGGAGTGGCTGGTTAGTTTGAACCATCAACATTGTGGTTCAAACCAACCTTATCGTTTAGTGCTTATCCTACGGTGTCACATCAGGACTCCAAAGGTGTGGTGGTGGTATGCTGCTGAGTTTGTTCCAACTCATATAGCAACCTTGCATAGGGTTTTCGAGGCTAAAATCTTTACCGGACCAGAAAGCTTCAACTTTTTCCTGCAAAGTAGCTGGTAGATTTTAATTGCTAACCTTGCAGTTATCAGCCCAACTCATAAACCATGACACTAAGAAACCAATTGTTGTTAGGTACCATTGAGTTGGCAACCCTACGTACAACAGAATGAAACACTGTCTGGTCCCGCGCCAACCTCACAATCATTGCTACGCCTTAGCCCATTACTGCCACCACTGTACCAATCCATCTCATTGGGGGTCTTCCTCTTTTTCTCCAACCTTCCACTTTACCAAGTATGATATATGTCTCCAGAGACTGGTCCCTCCTGATTATATGTCCCGAGTATGACAGACTGTCTCGCCATCCTGACTTCCAAGGAGTATTGTAGCTGTACTTCTTCCAACACAGATCTCTTTGTTCTTTTGACAGTCCATGGTACTTTTAATATTCTCCTCCAACACCATAACTAAAATGTATCAATTCGGCTATAGTTTTCCTTATTTACTGTCCAACTATGGCATGCATATGAGGTTATTGAAAATGCCATGGCTTTTTTTTTTTTTTTTTTTTTTTTCAGGAGCACCTTAGTCCTCATCCTGAACACTTTAAAGAAGTCTTGTACAGCAAATTTGCCTAATGCAATACATCATTTGCTTTCTTGACTACTGCTTCCATGAGTGTTGATGGTCGATCCTAGCAAATGAAGACTAACAACTTCAATCTTTTCTCCATTTATGTTGATGTTATTTATTGGTCCAGTTATAAGGATCTTTGTTTTCTTTACATTGAGATGCAACCCATAATGAAGGCTGTGGTCTCTGATCTTCATCAGTAAGTATTTTAAATTCTCTTCACTTTCAGCAAGCAAGGTTGTGTCATCTGTATATTGCAGGTTGCTAATGAGTCTTCCTCCAATCCTGATGCCACGTTTTTCTTCATATAATCTAGATTTTTGGATTATTTGCTCAGAAACAGATTAATTATGGTGAAAGAATACAACCCTGGTGCACACCTTTCCTAATTTTAAACTATTTGGTGTTCCCTTGTTCTGTTAAAAAAAACTGACTCTTGGTGTTATGTACAGGTTCCTCAGCAGGAGGAACATCTTTTTGGTATTCTCTGCCAAGATCCATCTGATATCAGAAATTATGTCCTTTATTGCATGTCTTCTTCTAATTCTGGCTTGAACCTCTGGAAGTTCTCAATCACTGTATGACTTCAGCTGCTTTTGAGTTGTCTTTAGCAAAATTTTACTTGCATGTAATATTAATGATATTTTCAGATGATTTCCACATCCCACTGGGTCTCCTCTCTTTGGAATGGGCAAGCACATGGACCTGTTCCAGTCAATTGGCCAGGTAGCTGTCTTCCGAATTTCTTAGCATAGATGAGTGAGTGCCTCCAGTGCTGCATCAGTTTGTTGAAAGATTTTAGTTTGTAGTCCATCAATTCCTGGAGTCTTGTTCTTTGTCAATGCTTTCAATGCATCTTGAACTTCTCCCTTCAGTATCATGGACTCTTGATCATATTCTACCTCTTGAAATGGTTGAACATTGACCATTTCTTTTTGGTTCCGTGACTGTGTATTCCTTCCATCTTTTTTCAGTGAAGACCTGAATTTTTTCTTAAGTTCCCTCAGCTTGAGAAATGCTGAGTATGTTCTTCCCTTTTGGTTTGCTAATTCCAGGGCTTTGCACACTTTGTTATAATATTTGACTTGTCTTCTCGAGCTGCCCTTTGAAACTTTCTATTCAGCTCTTTTACCTCCTCATTTCTTCCACTTGATTTAGCGTCTCTACACTGACAGCAAGTTTCAGTCTCTTCTGACATCCATTTTGGTCTTTTCCTTCTTTCTTCTTCTCTTAATGACCTTTTGCTTTCTTCCTGTATGATGTTCTTGATGTCATCATCCCACAACTCTTCTAGTCTTCAGTCTTTAGTGTCTAATGCAGCAAATCTGTTCTTCAAATAATCTCTAGCTCTTATGGATTTATTTTAATTTTCTTCAGCTTTATCCTGCATTTGCATATGAGCAATTGGTGGTCTGTTCCACAGTCTGCCTCTGGCCTTGTTTTGGCTAATGATATGGAAAATTTCCACCTTCTCTTTCCACAGATGTAGTAAATTTGATTTCTGTGTATTCTGTCTGGTGAGGTCTATGTGTATAGTCACCTTTATGTTGTTAAAAAGGTATTTGCCAAGGGACTCATTTCTAAAATATATAGGAAACTACAACACCTCTACAAGAAAAAGACAAATAACCCAATTAAAAAATGGGCACAGGACATGAACAGACACTTCACCAAGGAAGAGATCCTGGCAGCCAACAGCATATGAAGAAATGTTCACGATCACTAGCCATTAGAGAGATGCAAATCAAAACAACAATGATATATCATCTCACACCAGCAATAACAGCAAAGATCAAAAAAGTAGAGGACAATAAATGCTGGTGAGAATGTGGAGAGACGGATGTTCCTGCATTGCTGGTGGGATTGCAAAATGGTCCAACCTCTCTGGAAAGCAATAAAACGCTTCTTCAGTGATGCCAGAGATGGAGGCAGAGACGATGACGTGGAGAGATGGAGTGGCTGGGGACTCTAGACCCAGAGAGGGAGAGGGGCTGTGTGCTGATGGTGGGGGGCGGGCAGGCTTGCAGGGCATACCCTTTGATTGGTTGATGATGCATGGAGAGGACTGTAATCATGGCAATGAAAGGATATACAACAGGATGAATGTAAAACTAATGTTCTCCCATGTAAACTATCACAGAATTCACAATAAAACAGTTTAAAAAAGAAAAAAAAGTATTTGCAGTGAACAAGACATTTATCTCGCAAAATTCTATCATGGCCCCCTCCATGACTGAAATTCAAAGGGAACACATGAGTAGGCATCTAAGTGTGCTGGCGACCACATTGGTCTACATGTGAGTGGAAGTGGGGAAAAGTCAGCAATGAAGATATGGGCTGAGTTTGACCATGTTTCATAGACTCCTATCGACTTTGAGATAAGACAGAGAAAAAGAAGGGCTGTTTGGTCCAAAGTCTGGGGAGACTTGGGAACTCCTGTATCCATGGACAATAACCTAGCCATGGAGGACTAGAGCTAAGAGTGAAGCGTCCAGCTGATATGAAGTTGGGGTAGATGCACAAGAATGCCCAAACTTGCAGATAGTACCCATTTGATCTAGCTTCGATGGCTTGATGATCAGAACTCGACTAGAGGAAGATAAAAAATTTTGATAAAGGAAGCAAGTGCAAATTGCTACAGTTTTATGAAATTGAATATGAAGTATAGATATGAAATCTATACTTATGGATGTAGTAGCTCAAAATACCAATTGAGAGGGAAGGAGTCTGCACATCAAGAATCAATCCTATTCCCTCTGTACACAGGGTTGAAAGACATGGGTAACTTAGACATTGGCTACGTAAAATGGAGGGGCAGGGTGCTATAAAGGCACGAAGTGACTGGCTTACAAATTTGCAAAAGAGAGTTTAGTTTCAGAGCATGGTGGGGAAGGTAAAATCCCCACTGAATAGTTTTCATCTTGTCTAGGTGGAGTCCTGGTGTGGCATTGTGAATTAACGTGCCAGACTGCAAAGCTGTTTGAACTGCAATGTTGGCAGTTCAAGTTCACCAGCTGCTTCTTGGAAACCCTATACAGGGTCGCTATGGGTTGGAACCAACTCGATGGCACTTCACAACAACAACAGATGGGTCTGGTGAAAGGAGATGAGGATAGGATTCATTTGATTCAATAGTGAGTAATTGTTATCATGACTAATTGCAATTGTCACAACTGTAAAGGTAGAAGTTATGTAACAAAAAGGGAGGAGTAGTTAATCTTACATTCCAGGAACAGAGGACCCTAGGACCATCAAGAGAGAAGAGCATGAGTAGAATGTGGGACCCTAACCAGGGAAGTGGCAACATCAGAGATGGAGGCAAAGGTGATGGCATGGAGAGATAGAGTGGTGAGGACTCTAGACTCATGGAAAGAGAAAGGCTGTATGCTGGCGGCCAGGAGTCTGACTTGCAGAATGTACCCTATGTTTAAACTATTTTATATTCCTGTGTATTTTTATGCACATTAAAAAAAAAAAAAGAGGGAATAGAAGCAATTATTGTTAACTGCTGATGCATGGAGGGGATTGCAATGATTGCAGTGAAACAAAATACGATAGACTGAGTGCAAAACCAATGTTCTCCCATGTAAACTATCATTCAATTCACAATAAAAGCTTAAAAAAAAAAGCATCATGGGACCTCACCATTGTTTCCATTACCAAGGCCATATTTTCCAACTACTGATCCTTCCTCTTTGTTTCTAATTTTTGTATTCCAATCAACAGTAATTATCAATACATCTTGAGTGCATGTTTGATAAATTGCAGACTGAAGAAGTTGGTAGAAGTCTTAATTTTTATCATCACTGGCTTTGGTGGATGGTGCGTAAATTTGAATGATAGTGGTATTACCTGGTCTTCCTTATGGTGGTAGTGGTGATGTGCCATGGAGTCGGTTCCGACTCATAGCGACCCTGTACAGGGTTTCCGAGGTTGCAAATCTTTATGTGAACAGAAAGCCTCATCTTTCTCCTGCAGAACAGCTGGTAGTTTTGAACTGATGAACTTGCGGTTTGCAGCCTGATTTGTAACCTCTACACTATCAGATCTCTTTATAGGCATATAGATATTATCCTATCACAGACAGCATTGTACTTCAAGACATATGTTTTGCTGATGAACTCAACACCATTTCTCTTCAAATTGTGATTCTTGCTTGGAATAGTAAACCATGTGATTGTCAGATTCAAAATGATCAATACCAGTCCATTTCAGCTCACTAATGCCTGGGATATTGATGTTTATGCATT
>NW_006408551.1:2777033-2779891 GCF_000296735.1 Chrysochloris asiatica | reverse complement strand
AGCAACTCAATCCACCACAGCACGACAGACAGACCAATAGACCTATAAAAATGGAAGAATATACCATGCTTGTGGATATGAAAACAATACTGAAAACATCAACAAAACATAAAGCAATCTATAGATACAAAGTAATCCCAACCCAGATTCCAACATCATTCTTTAAAGAGCTGGAAAAACTAATCACTAATGATATATGGAAAGGAAACAGACCCTGGGTAAGCAAAGCATGACCAATGAACAACATAGGAGGCCTCTCACACCCAGATCTCAAAACCCATTACACACTAAAGGGGATAGAAGTAAATAGTGATATATACACAACCTTGGAAAAATAGTGTTCTGTGTTTAGATATATGGGCTGACACAGACTGAATGGGTATGGGATGGTAGGTGGGGTGTATATATAGCTATCCCACATATACAAGAGATTGAAAGAAGATATTTCTACATAAGGTAAGCACAGGGAGGAAGCGGGATAACTTTTGTTGCATGGTTGTTGTTGTTGTTGTCAGGTGCCATTGAATCGGAACCGACTCATAGCGACCCCATGTACAGCAGAACAAAACCATGCCCGATCCTGGGCCAACCTCACTACTGCTGCCACACTCAAGTTCATCAATGATGCCACCTGGCCAATCCATCTCGTTAGGGGTCTTCCTCTTTTTCTCTGACCCTCCATCTTACCCAGCATGACATCCTTCTCCAGCAACTGTTTCCTCCGGACAATATGTCTAAAGTAGAAGAGACGAAGCTTAGCCATCTTGGCCTCCAAGGAGCACTCTGGCTGCACTTCTTCCAAAACAGATCTATTGGTTCTTTTGGCAGTCCATGGCACTTTCAGTATTCTCCTCCAACACCACAACTCAAAGGCATCAATTCTTCTACAATCTTCCTTATTCACTGTTGTTGCATGGAGGGGATTACAATCATTGAAATAAAAAACAAAGTGATTTGTTGAATGTAAGACTGATGATATTGTCTGTAAACCTTCACTCAATTCAAAATAAAAAGTTTAAAAAAGAAAAACTCATTACACAACCACAGTGATAAAAACAAAAATCAGTGTGGAACCATTGTACAGAGAAGGTGGCCTGGCTCATGGACCATTGAAAACCTTGAAGTGAATCCATCTACATATGGTCAGCTGATCTTTGACAAAAAGCCAAAACATCACAGTGTAGAAGAAATAGTCTCTTTAATAAATGGTGCTGGCAAAACTGGAAATACATTTGTAGAAGAATAGAACAAGACCCATATCTCACGCCATTTTACAAAATGAACTCAACATGAGTTAAAGATCCAAATGTAAAACCTAAAACTATAATGATCATCCATGAAAAAATAAGGACAAGTTTAGGGGCTCTGATACATGGCATAAATATACTATGAAACATGCAAAAAGCAGAAGACAAAACAGATAACTGGGACCTAAAAATTAGAAGCACATGTATAGAAAAGATTTCAGCAGAAGAGTAAAAAGAGAATCCAAAGACTGGGGGCGGGGGAGGTGGTGGGGGAATTTGGCACTGACACATCAGACAAGGGGCTAATCTCTAAAATGTATTGACTCGAACAAGAAAAAAGCAAAGGAAAACAAACAAACAAACAAAACATGAACAGACACTTCACCAAAGAAGACATTCAGGTGGCCAATAAACATGAAGAAATGCTCGAGATCATTAGACATCACATGCAAATCAAAACAACAGATATCATCTCACTCCAGCATTAATTGTTAAGTGCCATTGACCATGAAACACTACCTGGTCCCGTACTTTCTTCACAATTGTGACACTTGAGCTCATTGCTGCTGCCATTGTGCCAATCCATCTCATTGGGGGTGAAACTAACCCACCACTTAACTAAGCATAATGTTCTTCTTCAGGGACTGGTCCCTTATTATGTGTCATAAGTATGAAAGAAGTCTCACCATCCTTGGTTCTAAGGAGCGTTCTTGTTTTACTTCTTCCAACATAGATTTGTTTGTTCTCATGGCAGTCTGTGGTACTTTCACCAACACCATAACTCAAATGCATCTATTAAAATTCTACAGTCTTCCTTATTCATTATACAACTTTCACATGCATATAAGGCTACTGAAAATACCATGGTTTGGGTCAGACACACCACCTTAGTCCTCAAACTGGTATCTTTGCTCCTGAACAGTTTAAAGAGGTCTTTTGCAGCAGTTTTGCCTAATGAAGTATATTATTTGATTTCTTGATTGCTGCTTTCATGAGTGTTGGTCTATGTATAGGTTCATCATGAACACAATTAAGTGTTCCAGAGTACTCATTCTCCACAATGTTGCCCATAGTTTGCATGACCCACACAATCAAAAGCCTTTGCATAGCCAATAAAGTATAGGTAAACATCTTTCTGGTATTCTCTGCTTTCAGCCTAGATCCACCTGATGTCACTAATGATATCTCGCGTTCCACATCCTCATCTGAATCTGGCTTGAACCTATTGCAGTATGTTTTTTGTTTTTAATGTTTTATGTTGTTTAAAAATAAAGTAGTCATTGTCTTGCAAAATTCTATCATGCAATCTCTATCATCATTTCTAACACCAAGGCCATATTTTCAAACAACTGATTCTTCTTTGTTTCCAACCTTTGCATTCCAATCACCAGTAATTATCAATACACCTGGACTGCATGTTTGATCAATTTCAGACTAAAGAGGTTGGTAGAATTTTTCAATTTCATCATCAGCAGGGTCACCCATGGTGGAAAGGTTTCAGATGAGCTACAAAACAAAGACAGACTAAGAAGAAAGAGTGACAAACTACTTCCGAATCGCTAGTCACTGAAAACTCTATGCATAGCAGAGAAACATTGTCAGATATAGGAC
>NW_006408551.1:2743830-2773058 GCF_000296735.1 Chrysochloris asiatica | reverse complement strand
CATCATTGATGGACTCAAGTGTGGCAGCGGTAGTGAGGTTGGCCCAGGATCGGACATTGTTTCGTTCTGCTGTGCATGGGGTTGCTATGAGTCGGTTCCGACTCGATGGCACCTGACAACAACAACAACAACACTTTAGTTGGTTGGTGCATAAGTTTGAATAATAGTGCATCAGTTAATTCACCAGTTAATTCAACTGGTCTTCCTTGGAGGCATACGGATATGCTCTTTTTGATGATGAATGTGATGCCATTCCTCTTCAATCTGTCGTCCTCAGCATAGTAAACCTTGTGATTGTCAGATTCAAAATGGCCCATAACAGTCCATTTCAGCTCACTAAAGCCTAGGATATTGATGTTTATGCATTGCATTTCCTTTGTGACTACTTACAATTTCCCTAGTTCATTCTGATTATTAATGAATGTATACAGTTTTGCCTTATATGTTGTTTTAAAAAGTTGTTTACAGTGAAGAAGTCACTGGTCTTGCAAAATTCTATCATGGGATCTCCACAATCACTTCTATCCCCAAGGCCCTATTTTCCAACTATTGTTTTAAGAGCAAGAAATCTGAAGGTATTTTGCCTGCAAACCACTCCAGCCAGACAGAGCTTAGGTCCCTCTTGCGTTTAAGTTTCAGATGCCAATTTATCTTGAGTTTGAAATTGGATTTTGGACCACTTCACCCAGGCAACACAGGAACAAACTTCCTTGCAGAAGCTTCCTATGGGCATGCTTTTTAAGGGTGACGAGGTCACCTTTTTGTGATATTATACCCCAAAAGCCTCAGAGGCAATCCTGTAAAGCCTTCCTATCTGCAACAGTTCCTTCTACACTTTTGTAGTCCACCATGTATGTGTGATAGGAGCTCTGGTAGCATAGTGGTTATGAATCGGGCTGTGAACCTCAAGGTCAGCAGTTCGAAACTACCAGCTGTTCCACGGGAGAAAGATGAAGCTTTCTGCACCCATAAAGATTTACAACCTTGGAAACCCTGTAACAGGGTCACTATGAGTCGGAACCGACTCCATGGCACATAACCACCACCACCATGCATATGTGATACATCACTGCTGTTAGTTGTAATTATGGGAAATGCCTTTGTTCTTTGTGGCCTATAAAAGGTCAGTAGGTGGAGATAGATTTCATTATGGCATCTGCTAATAGTTTACCCCATCTGGTTGATGTGTGTGTGTCTTGTCTTGAATCTTGTTTAAGAATTGTTGTTAAATGCTGTTGACTCAGTTCCAACTCACAGCGACCCAGTATGCGGTTTCCGAGGAGCGGCTGGTGAGTTTGAACCCCTGACCTTGCGATTCAAATCGACCTTGTGGTCAAATGCTTACCCTACAGTGCCAAGCCAGGACTCCATTTAACAATTGTTGTTGTTGTTGTTATTGCTAGGTGCTATTGCTATCAAGTGTGTACCATCTCATAGTGACCTTATGTATAACAGAACGAAACACTGCCCAGTCCAGTGCCAACCTCATAATCATTGCTACACCCGAGCCCATTGCTGCTGCCATGGTGCCAATCCATTTAGTTGGAGGTCTTCTTCTTTTTCTCCAACCCTCCACTTTACCAAACATGATGTCCTTCTCCAGGGACTGCTCCCTGCTGACAATATGTCCCAAGTATGAGAAACAAAGTCTGACCATCCTGGTTTCTAAGGAGCATTCTGGCTGTACTTCTTCCGACAAATATCTGTTTGTTCTTTTGGTGGTCCATGGTACTTTAAATATTTTCATCCAACAACTCAAATGCATCAATTCTCCAACAGTCTTCCTTATTCATTGTCCAACTTTCATTTGCATATGAGATTATTGAAAATACTATGGCTTGGGTCAGGTGCACCTTAGTCCTTAAATTGCCATCTTGAACACTTTAAAGAGGTCTTCTACAGCAGATTAGCCTAATGCAATACGTCATTTAATTTCTTGACTATTGCTTCCATGAGTATTGATGGTTGATCCCAGCAAAATGAAGTCTTTGACAATTTCAATCTTTTCTCCATTTATATGGATGCTATTTATTAACCCATTGGTGAGGATTTTTGTTTTCTTTACATTGAGGTGCAGCTCATATGAAAAGCTGTGGTCTTTGATCTTCATTAGTATTTTAAGTCCTTTTCACTTTCAGCAAGCAAGCTTGTATCATCGGCATATTGCAGTTTGTTAATGAGTCTTCCTCCAATCCCGATGCTATGTTCTTCTTCATATAATCCAGCTTCTCAGATTATTTGCTCAGCATACAGGTTGAATATGGTGAAGGAATAATACAACCCTGCAGTACACCTTTCCTAATTTTAAGCCATTCAGTGTTTCATTGCTCTGTTCAAACGTTCAGACAAATATGTGGAAGTACTCTGTCTCTCCTTCTTCCTAGTCTGTCTTCATCTGGAAGTTCAGCTGAACCCTGTCCACTGTGGGTGACCCTGCTGGTATTTAAAATACCAGTGGCATAGCTCCCAGAATCATAGCAACATGCAAGCCACCACAGTACAACAAACTGTTAGATGTTGTTGTTAAGTACCCTGGAGTTGGCTCAGACTCATAGTGACCCTGCACAGGGTTTCTGAAGCTGTAAATTCTTTATGGAAGCAGAACGCCTCATCTTTCTCCCGCAGAAATGCTGGAAGTTTCGACCTTCTGACCTTGAGGTTGGCAGCCCGACTCGTAATCACTATGCTACCAGAACTTCTTAAACTGTTAGATGAGTGGTGGACATTTAAGAATAGTCTTTGTAATACACACACACACATGATACACACAAGGGTGAGTCAAAAATTATCCTCACTCCAGTTATATTAAAACACCTAATATGGTCATGCCAAAAAAAAACCCTGTCCACAGCTGATGACAACATTGAGCATGCACGTGAAATAATTCTGTCGAATAGACCAATGACAGTGGATTATGTGGGAAATCATATGCAAATCAGTCATGGCTTTGCCTATGAAACAATCCATGACAGATTTGGGTTTTGGAAAGTTTGTGTGAGCCAGGTACCAAAACAATTCACAGAAGAGCATAAACAGAAACATTTGGACATCTACAAACAAAATTTGGACCGATACTCAAAGGAAGGTAAAAGTTTCTTTAAAAAATTTAGAGCCCAAGGGAGTTCTGATTTTGCATGACAATGGAAGTCCTCACACCTCTGCCCACACTGTTGACACTGGAAAAACTTTGTTTTGAGGATCCTCCCACTAGTCCTGATATTGCTCCATCTCCATTGCACTTTCTTTCACCTGTTTGCTTTCCTGAAAGCAGCACTTCCAGGAGGAAGATTCACTTCTAAAGAAGTGAAGTCAGTGGTGCATTAGTGGCTCAAACCTCAGCCTAAAACATATTTTAATAGGGGAACAGAAAAGCTTTTTGGCAGGTGGACAAAGTGTATTGAAAAGCAAGGAGATTATGTTGAAAACTTATGCATGTCTTTTCTATAAGCTTATTAAAATAAATTTTACAGCCAGAGTGTGGATAATTTTTGACTTACCCTTGTACATATGAAGATGGTGTTTGTTTGTTTTTTTCTTTTCTCAGAACCAACTTGATGGCACGTAACAATAAGATTACCATAGACATTTAACCTTAACATTCTCTTCTTTCCTTCTTCAAATCCTTAGATAATGTCTGACTACCAAAAAAGCTTCACATACTTTTTCACCATAATATAGAAAAATTAGAGTTAATGGAGGCTGGTGGGTCAAAGTCTGGAGACATAGTCTGCTGTGAAACGATTTCACATATCCATGTTTGTTGCAATAGGAAGATTAAGGACTTCTACGTGCCTCCAAAAGGAGCTCTGGTAGCGTAGTGGTTATGAATTGCGCTACCGCAAGGTCAGAAATTCGAAACTACTAGCTACTCCACAGGAGAAAGATGAGGCTTTCTGCTCCTGTAAAGATTTACAGCCTCGGAAACCCGACTCGACGGCACTTAACAACAACTACAATCTACCTCCAAATATCTTTGAATAAAATCAGTAGTGCAGAAGAAGATGCCGTTTTTTTCTGTGATTTCCTCAGAAACCATATACAGGGTCACTATGAGTTAGAACTGACTCGACAGCACATAACAACAACAAATGGAGGTATGAGCCATGGTGTGGTGCTATAGGATAAGCACTGGACTGCTAATCACAATTTTGGCAGTCTTTTTTTTTTTTTCCCAGAAAACAGATTTATTGAAGTATGTTGCCTATGCCACCTTTTGGGTTCTCCTCCTTGGAATCTAGGTTCTAAGGTCAAAGGTTTAAACATCCGGTATAGCGCTATGGGTTAATGCGCCAGACTGCAAAACCATTTCAACTGCCAGGCAATTAACAACAACAATTTTTATTAGAGTCTTTTATAGATGAGGTAACTGAGGCTCCAAGTTGTTAATAGTCTACTTTTTAGGGGATACAACAGATTTGTCTTCAGCAAACACCAAAAACTAAGGATTCTTGGCCGTAATACACAGCCTTTCATGGTGCTCTCAAACCCCAAGTGGTTGGGCCCTTAGTACCAATAATATAAGAATGTACTTTACTCCAGATGGATTCAGTGTCTTACTTTAGAGATGTATCTTCGGACATTACTACAACAAAAAACCTTTCCTACCCAATCTATCATTTTGAACCATATGAAGAAAAAATAATTCGATTCTCCATGTACAATGAAGACCCAGTCAAACAGTTAAAAAATATATTTGACTGTGAATTATCCTCACTGTAGAGAATAATCCCAGAATCTAGTAAAGGGATTGTTGTTGTTAAGTGCTGTCGGTCAAACCGATTTTGACCCATAGCGACCCTGTATAGGGTTTCCAAGGAGCAGCTGATGAGCTTGAAACACTGACCTTGTAGTTCAAATGACTTTGCAGTCTGACACATTAGCCCACAGCGCCACACCAGGGATGGTGGTGGTGGTTATGTGCCTTGGAGTTGGTTTTGACTCACAGCGACCCTGTACAGGGTTTCCGAGGCTATAAATCTTTATGGGAGCAGAAAGCTTCATCTTTCTCCCACGGAACAGCTGGTAGTTTCGAACTGCTGACCTTGCGGTTCCACAGCCTGATTCGTAACCACTACGCTACCAGAGCTCCTTACACCAGGAATAGACATTCAACATTGTAGCTTGTATCTGCATAGTAAGGGACCCTGGTGGCACAGTGGTTTATGTTTTGTGCCAATAGAATGGTTGGTGGTTTGGACCCAATCAGCTTCTCTGCAGGAGACAGTTGTGGCAGTCTGCCTGCTTCTATAAAGAATGGAAACCTTGTCCTATAGAGATGCTATAAATTGGAATCAACTGGACAGAAATGGTTTATTTTTAAATTTTTATCATGACGTGATAGTTTACATGCAGAACAGAAGTTTTACACTTATAGTTTCCCCACCAGTCATTTTTGGAACACCTATACAGGATTGCTGTGAGTCAGAACCGACTGTTGTTGTTGTCAGGTGCCATCAAGTCGGAACCGACTCATAGCGACCCCATGCAGAACGAAACAATGTCCGATCCTGGGCCAACCTCACTACCGCTGCCACAGAACCGACTAGAGGGCACAAAACAACAACAACAACATGGAGGTATAGTGAGCATGATGCCTTTATAAGATAAACACTGGGCTGTCAACCACAGGTAAGCAGTTGGTGGCCATCAGGGCTTTCTGCTCCCACAAATATTTACAGCCTTGGAAACTTATACAGGCTTACTAGGAGTTGGAATTGACTAGAGGGCAGTTAACAACAACATGGAGAAGTGGAACACCTATACTCCTGTGTGGAGTCCTGGTGTGTCGCTGCCAGTTAATGCACTGGACTGCAAGGTCGGCAAGTCAAGTTCACCAGCTGCTCCTCAAAAACCCTATACAGGGTAGCTACGAGTTAGAACCGATTCCATTGCACTTAAGAACATACTCCTATGTGGAAGGAACACTTCCAAACACTTCTCCTGCCTAATTTGGATCACTTAAAGATGGGGGAAATTGAAGAAATACAGATGGACCTCAGTTGCTAATTGTGAATAGTAATTCCCAGGAAAAAGTAGGAAGAAAGAGCTTTTGTTTCAACTATACATTTGCATGAAACTGCAAGTTCCTTTTGAGAAAGGACAAATAGCTCAGAGGTGAGAAAGGAAAAAGGAAGTAAAAAAATGAGACTAAGAAGCAAGAGGACTTTGGTGGTGGTGGTGGTGGTGGTGGTGTGCCTTGGAGTCCGTGCTGACTAATAGTGACCCTGCATAGGGTTTCCGAGCCTGTAAATCTTTATGGCAGCAGAAAGCCTCATCTTTTCTCCACATAACAGCAGCTTACATTGTCAAAGAACTTCCGGAGATTCAAGCTGGATTCTCAAGAGGATATGGAATGAGGGATATCATTGCTGATGCCCGATGGATCTTGGCTGAAAGCTGAGAATACCAGAAAGATGTTTACCTGTGCTTTATTGACTACGCAAAGGCTTTCTATTATGTGGATCATGACAAGCTATGGACAACATTGCGAAGTATGAGTGTTCCGGGACACTTAATTGTGTTCATGAGGAATCTGTACATGGACTATAGAGGCAGTTGTTCAAACAGAACATGGAACACTAAATGGTTTAAAATTAAGAAAGGTGTGCGACAAGGTTGTATTCTCTCACCATACTTATCCAACCTGTATGCTGAGCAAAGAATCTGAGAAGCTGGTTTATATGAAGAAAATGTGGCATCAGGATTAATGAAGAAGACTCATTAACAACCTGCGATATGCAGATGATACAACCTTGCTTGCTGAAAGTGAAGAGGACTTAAAGTATTTACTAAAGAAGATCAAAGAGCACAGCCTTTGGTATGGATTGCATCTCAATGTAAAGAAAACAAAAATCCTCACCACTGGACCTATAAACAACATTCTTATCAATGGAGGAAAGATTGAAGTTGTCAAGGACTTCATTCTTCTTGGATCAATTATCAACACTCACTGAAGCAGCAGTCAAGAGATCACAGGATGTATTGCATTAGGCAGAGATGTCAGCTTAAGAACCGTAGAAGAATTGATGCATTTGAGTTATGGTATTGGAGAATATTGAAAGTGCCATGGGCTGCCAAAAGAACAAACAGATCTGTGTTGGAAGAAGTGCAGCCACAGTGCTCCTTGGAGGCCAGGATGGCCAAACTTCGTCTTTTATACTTGGGACATATTGTCAAGGAGGGGTCAGTCGCTGGAGAAGGATATCATGTTTGGTAGGGTGGAGGGTCAGAGGAAAAGAGGACGACTCCCAACGAGATGGATTGGCAAAGTGGCAGCATCAATATGCTCAAGTGTGACAACAGTTTTGAGGTTGGCCCAGGATCAGGCAGTGTTCCATTCTGTTGCATATAGGGTCGCTATGAGTCGATTGGACTCAATGGCACCTAACAACAAGAACAAACAGCAGGTAGTTTCTAACTGCTGGCCTTAAGGCCGACTCCTAACTACTAGGTTACCAGGACTTTAGGTGGAAGTCTTTTCCCTTTCTCACCTTCCACAAAAAGAACATGCAGTTTCATGCAAAAGTGTGATAGAAACAAATGCTTTTTCTAGCTACTTTTTCCTGGGACCTTCTAGTTACAATTCGCAACCGAGGCCCATCAGCTTCCACTGTGTTGCTTCAATTCCCCCACTTCTCTAGATGATCCAAATAATTTCCTCCTTTGTGCTTCCCTTTTATCCTATACCAACTAGGGCCCATTACACTTCATTGCATTCTTTGTTCACCTGATTTACATCTGTTAAATGATTCGTTAATTAGTTTCCTTCATTATATTGTTGTTACTGTTAAGTGCCGGTGTAGTCGGTTCCGACCCATAGCGACCCTGAACAGGGTTTCCGAGGCTGTAAATCTTTACGGGAGCAGATAGCCTCATCTTTCTTCCGCGAAACCGCTGGCAGTTTCGAACTGCAGACCTGTGGTTCGCAGCCCGATTCGTAACCACTACGCTACCAGAGCTCCTTTCATTATATAGATTTATGTAATAAAAATTCTGTCAGGACCCCTAACCTGCTAAACCTCGGGAAATTTCCAATCTTACTACCGCAAAAGGAAACCCGTGGGTTTGATTCTCCAGAAGGTTCTGCACTTCTCCAGGGTCACCCTCTGTAGTGTTCATGACGCTACAACGTCCCGCAACCCCGCCCCTACGACAGTTAACCCAGCTCAAGGTCCTAGTCTACGGAGAAATGCCCAAGGGCAGCCAAAGACATCCATGTGCTTCGCAACAGGAACTCAGCCCCTTTACTAAAAGTAGTTCCGTCAAGTACACTCTCCCAACTGACATCCCTGTGGGCCAATTATGTTCGCGGCTCGGAGGGGGGGTGTAGTAACTTGACATTATCCAATGAAAAATAGGAATTTCAGATTAGCACTAGTTTAGACCAACGGGTGAGAGGACCACTAAATATTAACCTGTAGAAGCAGCGCTGAAAATGAAGAGCACTCAATTCCTCCAATGGGCTTGCCCACAGTGGATTAGCTCTCGCCCCAACTCCCGGGGAGTTGGCGGCGGAGGCAGCTGCGGCTTTCAGTCGCCACCCAGACTCCGCCATGTTGGGTCTTGTGGGTCGTGTGGCCGCTGCCTCGGCCTCCGGGGCCTTACGGGGATTCAACCCTTCAGCGTCGCTGCCCCAAACCCAGCTCTTGCTGAGGGCCGCCCCGGCAGCGCTCCAACCTGGTAAGTGCCTCCATCTAGGAGCCGGACGTATTTCGCGTTATGACCTTGAGCCGGGGGCCTATTGTCGTACGGGCCTAAAGAGACCTGTGGTGCCATAAGGACGCCAAGGGCAGCGCCCTGCCTTCTAAAGATGGGAGAACAAGAACAGGACTTTCTCGGGACCTTTTTTCATCCTGATTTCGCCCTGTATTGGGGAAGGGGCATCGTGTGACTGCACAGTCAGGGCAGGTGCGTTGACCTTCCTAGGAAATCTGCTCGGAGCTGAATAATGGGGTTTGGTGCATGAGAATCGGAAGGGTGGAAAGGCCCCTACTCGGTTGCTTCTGGGCTCCCTTTTTGGACACGCCTTCCATCTAAGCGGAAGACCAGGCCTGGGCCGAATCTGTCTCCTCTGGGTAAAAAGCCTGGGCTTCCAATGACCTTTAAACGTCCTAATCCTGACTGTTTCCGACATTTTTGTCTGCTAGGCAGAGACTATGCGGCGCAAACATCTCCTTCACCAAAGGCAGGCACCACCACCGGGCGCATCGTGGCAGTCATCGGTGCAGTGGTGGACGTCCAATTTGATGAGGGGCTACCCCCCATTTTAAATGCTCTGGAAGTGCAAGGCAGGGATAGCAGGCTGGTTTTGGAGGTGGCCCAACATTTGGGTAAGTAGAATTTGTTAAGAATAGTGAAGAGATCGTTTATCGCAAATATTTTCAAAACCACAGACTGCCACTTCTATGATGATTTTATCAAAATGACTTTCGTTCTTCTGGATACGCTGAAGCCACATTTAGGTTCTGAGAAGGAGTCTTGGTTGATTTAGATCTTTCATGTTAGTTGTACTGTATTAAGTATAATGAAACCAATTTTTCCTTATGTATAACTGCAGTACCTTCATCTGACAGGGGAGAGCACAGTAAGGACCATTGCTATGGATGGTACTGAAGGCTTGGTTAGAGGTCAGAAAGTCTTGGATTCAGGCGCACCAATCAAAATTCCTGTTGGCCCTGAGACCTTAGGCAGAATCATGAATGTCATTGGAGAACCTATTGATGAGAGAGGTCCCATCAAAACCAAACAGTGAGTATCCTTCTTGTATCTCTAGACATACGGACTGCTTTTTCTTTGTAGTTTCATATATTAAAGTGACACCTTTAATGTATGGTGTACAGCAGAATTTCCCTACAGAGAATACTGAAAATGCTGAGATATATTCAGTTATTAATATCAAAGAATACAATTTCTTCTAAAGAAGCTGAGGATACTTTAAGTTCTGATTTGGCTGAACTGGCTTAGGTTGCAGGGTCCAAAACTTGCAAGTTTTTCCGGGTGTGTGTGTGTGTGTGTGTGTGTGTGTGTGAGTGTGAAGAAGTTGTTGTTAGATGCTGTTGAGTTGGTTCCAATTTATAGGGATCCTCTGCATAACAGAGGACTGATGTGGCGCTATAGGATCAGCACTGGACTGGGAACCACAAGGTCAGCAGTTCAAACCCACTAGCTACTATGCAGGGTTTCCAAGGAACAACAACAACATGCACAACAGAAGGAGACCCAGCTCTGAGCCATCCTCACAATTGTTATACTTGGGCCCATTGTTGCTTTTCAGTTAGGCTCAGTAGAAGGAAAGGAGGAATGGGATTACTGCTTTCTGATTATGAAGGTCAGTTAGATGCTATTGACAACTTGTCTAGATTGTTGACAGTGAGAAGGGAGGGACACTGTGAGAGAGGGAATAAAGGCTTGGCTTTAAGATTAGCCAGCGGTCACTTTCAACACAGAAAATTAGAATAATTCTCTCTTACCTTTTCAGATTTGCACCTATTCATGCTGAGGCTCCCGAGTTCATCGAGATGAGTGTTGAGCAAGAAATTCTGGTTACCGGTATCAAGGTTGTGGATCTGCTGGCTCCCTATGCCAAGGGTGGCAAAATTGGTATGTTTGTGAGGGTACATAAAATCTGTTGACGGGAAGATCATGTTATGAGTGGGCATTGAGATCTACCCTTCGCTGATGAGTAGCTTCTGACTTTCGTTCTTCTGAGTTTGCTGAAGCCAGATGCCTTTTCTGAGAAGGGGAAAGATGAAAAGAATAACATTCTTTGAAGTTTACTTATTTAGGAATGCAGATCTTTTCAGTATTCTTTGTTTTTAACTTTTCCCAGGGCTTTTTGGTGGTGCTGGAGTTGGCAAGACTGTACTGATTATGGAATTAATCAACAATGTTGCTAAGGCCCATGGTGGTTATTCTGTGTTTGCTGGTGTTGGTGAGAGGACCCGTGAGGGCAATGACTTGTACCATGAGATGATTGAGTCTGGTGTTATCAACTTAAAAGATACTACCTCTAAGGTGAGCAGCCAATGTGCACATAATAGTTGCACCACGTAACCTTTATAATTGACAATGGTGCTAGCTGGAAACATATTTTATGTTCTTTTTTTTTTAATATCCCAGGCCCTACAAAGAAAACGTTTGCTCATGTTTTTACCACCCCCACCCCCAAACTTCTAAGACAAGGAAGCTTCAAAAAGCTCATGTTAAAATTCCATTATCTTAAATTTTTTGAAGCCTCCTTATACACAAATACACATTTTGTTTTCTCTTAGACATTTGACCACATTTCTTTTTGGTAGATAGTCACATTATTGGAAAGCTAATTTTGGGCAGAGTTTGGGAGGTGGTAGTCAGCATGTTGGATAATTCTGTTTTTTTTTTTTTTGCTTTTCACATGGGTATTTATTTCCTTTTTACTAAGGAATTTTGTCACAATAGTATATAAGAAATTCCTTATGTGTATTTAACTCCGTCTCTAATAAGAAAAGAAATTTGAGAACAGAAACAGTGACACCTTTAGGCGGGAAAGGGCCTCAGAACCCTCCTGAGGTAGTTTCTGTCTGATTTGTGGACCTTGGGCATTAGCTGCCATACGTTATCACGTTTTCTGATGGTATATGACTACCACAGGTAGCACTGGTGTACGGTCAGATGAATGAACCACCTGGTGCTCGTGCCCGAGTAGCTTTGACTGGACTGACTGTGGCTGAATACTTCAGAGATCAAGAAGGTCAAGATGTATTGCTGTTTATTGATAACATCTTTCGCTTCACCCAGGCTGGCTCAGAGGTAAGGCTTGATCTTCCTATGGAATAATGCAGGTGAGGGTAAAGAGATACAGGCACGGATCTTTGTTGTTCTTTTCAAGGTGTCTGCTTTGTTGGGCAGAATTCCCTCTGCTGTGGGCTATCAGCCTACCCTGGCTACTGACATGGGTACCATGCAGGAAAGAATCACTACCACCAAGAAGGGTTCGATCACCTCTGTGCAGGTAAGAAAAATTAAATGGAGGAATGTCTAATTTATATAAAAGTAGCTATTCAGGGTTGCTATGAGTCAGAACCGACTCCATGGCACATAACAACAATGTATGTATGCTGTTGTTAAGTGTTGTTGAGTTGGTTCCAACTCATAGTGATCCTGAATAGGGTTTCCGAGGAACAGCTGGTGCGTTTGAACCACCAACCTGGTAGTTCAGACTGACCGTGCATTCCAACAGTTATCCTATAGCAACATATCAGGACTATACTTAGTTTTTATGTGCTGCTGACTTGGCTCCAACTCATAGCGACCCTGTATAGGGACCAGTCACTTGGAGAAAGGATATCATGTTTGATAAAGGGTCACAGAAAAAGAGGAAGGCACCCAACAAGATGAATTGGCAGCAGCAATGGGCTCAGTTGTAGCAACAATTGTGAGGTTGGCCTAGGACTGGGCAGTGTTTCATTATGTTGCATATAGAGTCGCTATGAGTCTGTACTGACTCGATGACACTTAACAGTAGGGTTTCTGAGGCTTGAAATCTTCATGAGACCAGAGAAAGCCTCATTTTTATCACTGTGTGCAGCTGGTGTGCTTGAACTGTAGACCTTGTGGCTTGTAGTCCAGTATTTACCATATGGAGCCACTAAAAAAGTATAAAATCTAGTTACTTACATCTCAAATGAGCCCTTAACCTGGGATTAATGAGTTTCCTAAAAGTAATGTGTAAAATTCTGTGTGGGTATGTCAAAGACCCTACAAGGTTTAGAAACACCAAAAGTAGGATGTAAGTCATAAAACTAGTTTCCAGCCTCTATTCTGGAGCTGCATGGTAGTAGCTTTAAGTACTGCATTAATGGCAATGCAAAATTTCAAATGTGTATAAACTGCAAGTTCAGTTTGAGCTGCAAGGTTGATGGTTCGGATTCACCAGCTACTCCTTTGAAACCCTATACAGGGTCTATATGAATCTGAACCAACTCCCTGGCACTAACAACAATAGATGTTTAACAATAGATTTAAGGTGATATGAACATGAAACTAAGTTGGAGTGATTTTCCATTAATTCCTTTTCGTACTGAACTATTGTCATGTGCATGGTTTCTTTTGTTATTATTTGTAATTCTGAAAGTGAGTACCGTAACAGGAGAGCTAACATTGCAGGATAAAGAAAAGAAATGACCATGATATCTTGGAGAGGGGCCAGATAGCCAGAGATAAGAAGGAGAGGTCAGAAAGTAGGGTGGCTTAAGTAGAATGCCTTGGCTTCCTGCTACCTTTCATGGGTTCTTGATTTTAGGCTATTTACGTGCCTGCCGATGACTTGACTGACCCTGCTCCTGCCACTACCTTTGCCCATTTGGATGCTACAACTGTGTTGTCCCGTGCCATCGCAGAGCTGGGTATCTATCCAGCTGTGGATCCTTTAGATTCAACCTCCCGTATAATGGATCCCAACATTGTTGGCAATGAGCATTATGATGTTGCCCGTGGGGTGCAAAAGATCCTACAAGTGAGTATTGCTGTTTGAGATCTGTGGCCATTAAGTCATAAAGAGGGGATTTGAGGGCTATCTGTTGTTAAGTTCCTTGAGTCGGTTATGACTCAAGTGACCCTGTGTTTAGGTTTCCTAGGAGTGGCTGGTGAGTTTGAACTGCTAATCTTGAATTTCAAACTGTCCTTAGAGGTCGAGTGCTTATCGTGTGGTGCCACACACCAGGACTCCTAGGGCTGTATTGGTACTAGGTATTTCCCAGTGACATCTGTGATTTGCTTGTGGGAAAGGAAAGGTGACACCCACAGTTTTAATGAGTGATAATGCGGCCTTTTGAGTCTCCAGATGTTTAGTCTTTGAAACCTAATGTTTTCCTAATAGTACTAGGCTAGGTACTAAGTCCATTGAGTCAATTCTGACTCATTAATCATGTAAAGAGTTTCCCAAGGAGCTGTTGGTGGGTTTGAACTGCCTTCCAACCTTCTTGTTCGCAATCTAGTGTTATCACTGATGCTGGCTAAATGCTCTCATGATTCTTAAGTATGTAATTTTCCCTTATTGGCTAATTTAACTTGTGAATTGAGGTAAGGTGCTATTTGTACATAGCTTTATCCAGGTGAAAGTGGTGGTATTAACCCTTAGGGTTTGTCCAAATTAAAGGGGAATCTTAACTCATGCCTCTTTTTCTCGCAGGACTACAAATCCCTCCAGGACATCATTGCTATCCTGGGTATGGATGAACTTTCTGAGGAAGACAAGTTGACTGTGTCCCGTGCACGGAAAATCCAACGTTTCTTATCTCAGCCATTCCAGGTTGCTGAGGTCTTCACTGGCCATATGGGAAAGCTGGTACCCTTGAAAGAGACCATCAAAGGATTTCAGCAAATTTTAGCAGGTGAAGATTTGAGTTCAAGCTGAATATAAAGTGACAAACTGAAATCTTTTAATGTTTTCCTATTTGAATAACAACCATTTAGTGATATAATATGGTGAGGTTTCAAAAAGTTTGTGGGAAAAATGATTATTCATAGGGACCCTGTATAGGATTTCTAAGGAGCTGTTGGTGGGTTTGAATTACCAACCTTGCAGTTAGCATTCCAGTGCTTATCCTGCAGCACACCAAACCAGGAGTCCTACAATAATCTTACAACCTTGTTTTACAAATGAGGACACTGAAGCACAGAGACATTAAATAATGTGTTCCAATGTCACAAAAGCAAAGTAAGAAGAATTTGAACTTAGATGGCCTGATTTCAGACTGTCCTTATAAAATTTGATTTTGTGGAAAAAGTTTAATAAGGGTTCTTAGGTGTGAATTCGTCTCATTTTGACCATTTGCCTCATAGATATGGCAGAAAACTGACATCCTCAGTTCTTAAAAAAATTTTTTTTCCTTTCCCATGTAGGTGAATATGACCATCTCCCAGAGCAGGCCTTCTATATGGTGGGACCTATTGAAGAAGCTGTGGCGAAAGCGGATAAGCTGGCCGAAGAGCATTCTTAAGGGGACCTGTCCACCATGTTCTCCATCTCCTTGTCCCCAGTGAAAAAGCTTCAGTCTTCTGTGTAGGCCACATGAGAGCCTTGTTTAAAGCTGTGTTCTGAGTATATTTAAGGTTTTCAATAAAATGTACATCCCTTAGATCTGTCTTTTATTCTGGGGAAATACACTTACTATATGCTTAAGTAACTTCTTTTTAAAAGCAAATTGATTTTCTTGCCTGTTAAATATTCCTACTTCCGCTTAGTTAATAAATATTGATAGGATTACTGAGAAAAACCTTGGGAAGAAGTGGGTGGGATTTCGGAGTAACTTCATGTCAAATCAGGCACTAGTCAATGAGTAATTTTTTAAAATAGCAAATAAAAAGACTAATACTATATAAAAGTGGAGTAAAAAAAGCTCCCTATATGAGCATGTATATTAGCTAGGCATTAATTTCTCGAGAAAGTGTTCCCAACTACTGTCTCAATTTATATTGTGGGCAAGCCTTGACTTTGAATGTTTGTGATTGCTTGTTGCTATGCCAGGACATGACCTATCCTGAATTTGGCTAACTTCCCTTGTAAACGTTTTAGAAAGAGAAATCTTAACAATTTTCAGTTTAGCTGGGTTTGGGTTAAATCATGGGTCATTTTCTCTTTTAATGTAGCCTGCTAAAAGGTATAGTAGTGGGGTTGGAAGCAGCATTGGTAAAAAGACAACCACTGGACCTTTAATGGAATCCTGGTGTGGCACTGTGGGTTAATGTGCCAGACTGCAAAGCCATTTGAACTGCAAGGTCAGTGGTTCAAGCTCACCAGCTGCTCCTCGGAAGCCCTATACAGGGTCGCTATGGGTCAGAACCTACTCGATGGCACTTAACAATGGACCTTTAAAATAGTATACTGTGGTGCAAGGTTGCATTTGACTCTTGTGTTCTTAAATGCCTTGAGTCAATCTAAATGGCGAGTTGGGTGATGGAACAGTGGTCGTTTGGCTGTAGCCCAAAGGCTGACATGTTTGAACATACAGTTTCTTCCACTAAAATGCTTATATAAGTAAAGATGGCCTTGGAAACCCTATGGGGCAGTTCTACTCCTGTAGTGTTGTACAATCTAAGGCAGTGGGTTTAGTGGTGAAGTGGTTAAAGCACTTGACTGTGAACCCACCAGATACTCTGGGAAAAAGATGTCTGCTTCTCTAAAGATTGCAGCATTGGAAACCCAATGAAGCAGTTCTGTAGTGTTTGAAATAACCAGACAACCCTGGGTTTGATGTTTTTGGTAAGTGTTCCTTGGGGCTCAGACCCATTTTACTGCCCTCTGGTGGAAAGACTGGAGGAAGTTGCCAGAGCTCTGATGTCACCATTTTGAAATCCTTGAAGGCCATTTGCTGGGATGTGGTTCTCAGCTAATGACTGTTTACAAATCAGCTGGGGCTTTTGTCTTGAGGAGGAGTCTGCATAAGTCCCACCTCCTTAAGTATTCAAGCTTTGACTGGGTAGAGATAGGGTGGAGACAAGCTTAACTCCCAATTCAGAGGCCCCTGGGGCCTGGATGTTGGGGAGGGGCCTTGGGAGAGACGCCAGGGGTGGAGTAGGGGCCTCCAAGCTCCCTCCTGTCTGCCTATGACGTCCTTGGCAGAAGTCTCTCCTGTATCAGGATCTGGACGGAAGGTGGAGCCCCTGAGCTGTCAGTGCTAGGTAATTTGCTCTCAGAAAATCATGGATCTTGGGAAATGCTGAGTTATTAATAGGGGTGGGGGCACTTCCTCTAGGTGCAGATTTGTATGGGTAAGAATCTGGCAGGGAAAGCCCTAGGGTATGGGTCAGCACTTTGTTTTCCATTGTCATCTAGATGCAGACCTGGGAACCAGGATCCTAAAGGTGGCTTGCATCCTTCGGCCCTTCCCCCAACACATATTTAAATTCCTCCTCACTTATCCAAAAACTTCACCCTCCCACCAGCTGCAAGTATTTATTTCCTTCCACCATACCACTGGAGTGTCAACACAGATGTAACCTTCCTCCATATTTCTCCTGTTCTGCCCTGTCCTCGCCTCCTCCCTTTCTCCACCCAGAGAAAGCCCCGCCCTTCCCTCCTCCTCCCCTCCACCCTAGTCTGTCACACGGGGACATCACCCAACAGCAGTTCAGGCTGTGGTTCGCAGGAAGCACACATTGGCTTTTTGATTCTTGCTAGTTCTCAGCTCACAATTTGGGAGGATCTAACGCCAGTCTTCACGTGAAGGGGGACACAAGGACAATAAGGAGCTGGGTGGTCCCAAACCTGGAGCCCCAACAGCCTGACATAGGTGAGTATAAGGACCAGCCACTGTGAAGGTCTGAGGGATGCCTAGCTCCCTCCCTGGCTGACTCAGCAGGGGTGTGGCCTAACCTTTGCTCTTTTGGGGAGTAAAGGAAGGGAAACTGGGCCATAGGGGGCACAGGTCTCTGCTAGATTTCTGTTGCTGATCCTGGGATGTTGAATACTGGTAGCTTAGCACTAAGAGCCTAAGAGTACACTTTAGATTAGCACTTCCTCCACCCTGACAAATATTCTACAGTACTCACTGCTAGCCGCCCTCCTACCCACCCAAGTAGAGCCCACTTTTGGTAGTGTTTCAGAGTCTTTAGGGTGCTTCCTCTACCCCAGTTTTCTCTCTGGGTTTAAGTCCCTGTCTTCTCTCCTCCCCCACCCAACCCGTCACCAGTGGGGGCTGCACTGAGCAGCTGTTTCCTGTTGCCCCAGAGGTTGCAGCAAAGGGTGGTGGTGGTGGTTGGGGGGAAACTGAACTAGAATAAAGCCGATTCTCACGGTTCCCCATCAACTTCACTCACTAGGGTTGCTATTGGCGGCCCCCCACACGCCAGTCTCTGAGGTCACTGAGAGGCGGGATTGAGGTTGAGAAGACTAGGAGGTCTTTGGCCTCATGGCTTCCTGATTCCAGAGGCTTTTAAACTTGAGTAGTGTTGGGGGAAGTAGGCTGTGCTTCTCCACAGCCATAAGGGATGGGGCACTGAGCAGCTGAAACATGGGGAACCTGTTCACCTAGTAGGACGCTGTGAGTGACCCCAGCAGACTTGGCTTTGGCTTCCCTCTCCCGCACCCTCATGCCTCTGTGGCGTCCTTGTGTCTCTCGCCGCCTTCCCGGCCTTCCTTTGTGAAGAGGTCTTTGACTGTGAGCTGGCAGCGCTCTTCAGCGTCCTCCAGTTCGGACTTACCATCTCCTCCAACCCCCACCCCACAGCAGAAGTTTCTGTCTCTTCCTGGGATCTATTCTCTTCCTCCATCTGGGATCCTTCCTGGTTATGGCCCCTAGGAGACGCCACCCGCTTCCCCATCCCCCAGCGGATCCTTCGCGACCGTCCTCCTAGGACGCTTATCCTCACCCCAGAAGCTCCTGCCCCTTTAAGCGCCACCTCCTCCCTCCGCCGCCGCGGCTGCCGCGGCTGCCGCCGGGCTCAGCCACCTGCGCCGCCGCAGCCGCCCGCGGCGCGGTCCTGCTCCAGGTGAGGCCCGGCTCCAACCTCTGGCACCGGAATCCCCAGCCAGGCCTCCCCTGCAATTCCCTGCCCCCGGATCCCCGCTACCCCGGGATTCAGGGTTTGACCCTCTTCACCCTCCCACGGGAGCTGCCCTTCCTCTCCGCTGCACTATTTCACTCGCCCATTTCTCTCCGTTCCTCTGCTACCGGAATTTGGAGGCAACTTATACCTCTCCGCCATCCTTTCTCGGGTACCCCTCCTATTCTGAGCGCAGGATCTCTCCCTCCCCCGCGGCTTCCTCGCCAGAAAAATCTCCCGCGGTCTGGGTTTCGCCTCCTCCCCTCACGAACCGGCGCTTTCCCACGCCATCCTAACCTCCAATGGGAGGGGGAATAACCGCCACCCCAACTCCCCTCCTTCTCCATAGTAATGGGGGGAGGGGAGGGCTTGTGTAAACTACAGTCATTATTGGGTCCTGCTCCTCTCAGTCCTTCAAATTCAACTGAGTCCTATCTAAAGCTTTTCTGTAGTCCTCACCCAACCCGCGTCTTCCTAAATTTGGGGGCCGACCTCAGCTGCCACCCATCGACCCCTGCTGGGAAGGGCTCTTTACTTGTGGGGTGGGCTGGTCCAGTCAAAGAATGCTCCTCCCCTAAAGTTGGGGAGATGGGGAGGGGCGCTGCAGAATGCCTTGATTCCGGGTTTTAGGGGCTGGTGGGGGTAGTGTTGGGTGGGCGGCTTGGGCCATCTCTAAGGGAGCTGGGGTAAGGGGGAGGAGGCGGAGCAAATTTAACCTTCTCTATTCAGATGTAAAGGAGACTGACATCCCTTTCCTAGGACCATTTTGGAGAAGCCCTTTAGGGAAATTAAGAAACCAGATTGGGGTATGAATCTGAGGGAGTTTGTATTTCCTTGGAGGGAAGAAGAGAAGATTAAGAGGAGCTGAGTCTCTCCAAAATTTAGAGGTAGAGGAAACTTTTGTACTAACCTGGAGTACTGGGGGTGGGCAGGGCAGTTTCCGTACTAGACTCTATTAATTATCTGAGTCATTTGAATAATGGGGGGGGGCAGAGAGAAAGAAAAGGAGGTCTTTAATAATTTGCCACCTCCATGGAGGTGCTCCCCTTCCTCCCAAGTCCAGCTGCCTACCTAGCTCTGTTCCTTTTCCTTTCTCTTGCCACTCCAGAATTGGGGGAGAGGGTGTCAGGGTTTGCTTCAGACTCTTCTGAGTCATGTTCCATAGTGCTGGGAGGGAGCCGGGGGAGGAGGGAAGGTGGCCAGTAGTGGTGTTTAAGATTGGAAGCCAGGATTATCTGGAGGGGAAGAGGGAAGGAGGTAAAGAGATGCAAACGAATCCCCTTTCTCTCTCTCTCTCCTTCCAGCCTCAGCCATCTGGCTCCTTAGTGGAGTCAGGCTCTGGCAGCTGACCCCAGAGTCAGGGTGGTGCAGTAGAAACAGGGAGGGTGAGTAAGGGGGAGCAGGTGCTAATTTCTCCTTCCCCATTCTTGTTATCCGCCCACTGGCCTGACTTGGAGAGGTTCTGTCTATTCCCTAGGCACTCTTCTCGCAAGTTGCTGAAAAATGACCTATTTGCCCCGTCCCTTTTCTAGTAGCTTCCTAAAGGGGCCTGGGGTGGGTGAGTGGCCACTTCTGATGGGATTGTGGAATGTTTGGGGACATATGGGGTCAGTCTGCCCTCTGTTGTCTGGATCAAGGGAGAAGCACAGCTGCTGCCTGGGTGGCTTTGACAAGAAGTAAACACCCAGCTGTTGGGCATATTGGTACCCCACCCTCATCTTTTCTCAACTAGCATGTAAGAACCGTATTTAGAGGAGATGTTAGGTCCTGTATAATGGGTCATTTATCAGCAACTTGTGAGTAGAGTGCCTAGGGAACAGACAGAACGAAACACTGCTTCATCCGATACCTCACAATTGTGTTTGAGCCTGATGGGATGAGGAAGGCTCTTATTCTGGGATGAAGGTGATTGAAGTATGGCTCCTACTCCTTTTTCATCTCTAATCCCAGGTGACCCTCTCCTATTCCATATAGTTCTTCCCAATCTCCTCCTGGCTGTGGTAGTCCTAGGGGTTGCCCTGGAGACAAGGCCTGGGGATCGGAAGGGGTGGGGGCAGTCTGGGACACAGGAGTAACCGGCTCTTCTGGAGCTGAGTGGAGCCAGTGGGTGGGTGTGTGTGGGTGTGTAGGGGGGAAGGGGCGTGGCCATGCCCGTCTGATTGGCACTGGTGCTCTGTCTTCCCAGTGGCCAGCACTACTGGGAAGGAAGGAAGGTTCTCTCTCATCTGCTTTGGAAAAGAAAAGAGAAAAAAATGGGATACTAGTTTTTTTCTTCCTGCCCTTCAAAAACCAGTTCCATACCCTGAGTTTCTTCTCCACCTGCCTTTATTTTTTTAATTTGGGGGCTGGAGGGGGAAAATTCTTTAGCAGACATTTCCTGAGTAGCACCTTCTTACTGAGGGATTTGAGGTTAGCAGACTTTGTTGGGAGTCTTTTATTTTTCCCAAGACCACCTATGAATCAATTCTAATTGGGAGGGGTAAAGGGTTTTTGTTTCTACCTGTTTTATTCCTTCCCTTGGTAATATAGTTATCTCAGGAGGTGGTGGTGGGTTTACAAGGAGCAGCTGATGAACTGCTGACTTTGCGGTTGTTGTTGTTAAGTGCTGTCAAGTCGGTCCCGACCCATAGCAACCCTATATAGGGTTTCTGAGGAGCAGCTGATGAGCTTGAACCGCTGACCTTACAGTTCAAATGGCTTTGCAGTCTGGCACATTAACCCACAGCGCCACACCAGGACTCTGACTTTGCGGTTAGCAGTCCAGTATTTACCCTACAGCACTACACCAGGATTCCATCTCTGGAGAGGGAGAGCAAAATCGTCTTTCCCTTCTTATTCTTCTTTACTTCTGATCCACACACTTTGTAGAGCTTTGCTGAAGACAGCTTCCTTGGTTGTCTTCCCTGAATCATTTGTAGTTGGGGGTGGGGTAGCCAAATCCTATCTAGACTGAAGTCTTTGACCTCAGCCTACCCTGTCCCACCCAGTTTTCAGATCTCTTTTTCTCCCAGATACCCCAGAGGAAAAGGTTGGTATTTGTTGACCACTCCCCTCACCCTGCCCCACCTAGCAGATCTCTTGTCTGGTGTTCTTCCTAGATACTCAGTGCAGTTGTTTGTAGTACATTGAATTGAATGGGAATTATCATGAAGCCTGAAAAGTCTGTTAAGTTGTAGAGAAAGGAAACCTGATTTTTAGTCACTTTTTATCCACTATTTTAACCTTGAACAAGTAGGTTAACCACTCTGTGCCTTGATTTCTTCATATAACAAGGCTAAATAGAAGTTCTCTAAGCTTTAACATCTTAAATAGTTCCATCCTGGGGCCCACAAAATAATCATTTTAGGTGACAAACTCTAATTCTCTGCTAGATTTTCCTCTTTTCCTGTCAGATTTCATATAGTTATATAACATTATCAGAATAAAGTACTGGAATTATATTGTTGTTGTTAAGTGCTGTTGAGCTGGTTCGGACCTATAGTGACCTGTATGGGGTTTTTCCAAGGAGTGACTGGTGAACCTGAACCACCAACCTTGTGATTCAAATTGTCTTTGTAGTCTATCACATTAGTCCACAGCACCACACCAGGATAGGTGGACATTTGGGGCATCTTACTTGATGGTCAGTTTTCCCATTATTTCCCAAACCTTTGAGCATGTTTAGGCAAAACTCTGGCTTTCTCTGCTTGGTCTCAGAGCCAAGTTTCTTTTTTCCCATGCAGGAATCTTCCCAATGTCCAAGGCCCTGCAGATGTTGTGGTGATCCAGGCACGACCAGGCTGCCCCCACAGGACAGAGGTGAGTGGGCAGTGACCACCTCAACTCCTTGCCCCCATTTCTCCCTAGGACTTAATTGCACCCTGACTAGACTTATTACTCCAATATTTCCAATTTGTCATTTCCCAGATTTGGGATATTATAAATGTCATTGAGTCAGTTCTGACTCATAGTGACCTTGTAATTGTATGGGGTCTCCAAGGAGCTGGTGATGGGTTTGAATCACTGAGCTTGCAGTTAGCAGTCCAATGCTTATCCTACAGTACCACACCGGAACTCCAGATTGATATATAACTGTCTGAAATTATCTCTCAGAACCAGAGGTGTATTTAAGCTATGACAGGTATAGCATCCTGGGCATCACTTGAAGCGGGGGATAACTGAGCAGTTTCTTTTAACCATTGTAGTTTCCATTGGTAGCTAGGAGAGAGAGGTTCAGCAAGTTAAAACTAATGCTTTCATATTTAAGAGTCCTCCTGAGTGTAAAAGAAGAAACTGGGAAAAAAAAAAAAAAATGAACCTATCAGTGAAAACAAGGAAGATGTATTTGTAATTTTCATGTTGTGCCATAAAGTGTTAAGTAAAAGATTAACAAGCTTACTTTGTATTCTGAACTGATATTATGGTAAATTTATTTAAAACCAGTGTTTGGAAGGGTACAATTCCTGTGCTTGCTATAGGCACTAATAAGCTTCTACCCACACCGTACCCTCCTCCCAACCTGGAGTTGGAAGAGTGGCATATGCCTTTGGACCCAGAAATACGATCCTGTTAACCTTAGAACCAGACACAGCTTTCTGTTGGCTCTATATGAAGCAGGAATACTGCTTTTAATGAAAGGTGGGTGCTGAGGGAGCTGCCAGGTGCACACGAGGGCATTAGGGTGCAGGATATGCCGAGGCGCTAGGACCCAGATCTCGGTCTTGCTGTTAAATTGTGGGCACTAGGACCCAGTGGTTGTAGAGGCCTGCAGAGGGCGGCTCTCTAGCTGCGTCGCTTCTCTGCTTCCCCGCCCCCTCTGGCTCTGGCTCCCTCCTCCCCTGCCGGCCATGTTGGCTCCACTCGGGCCCCGCGGTTGAGCCGCATCCCCCTCCCCTTTCCCAGACCCCGAACCCCCTCCCCCGCGGTGACCCCTCCCCTCCTGGCTCCCGGAGCTTGGCCATGTGAACCGCCTGTTCCCTGGGGAGAGACGATCCCCAAACTCGTCTGGACGCCACCGCCTCAGGTTTGTGGGGGTCTGTGGCCCGGGGCCTGAGGGGAAGGAGCCCTGCTTTCTTTTCAGGCTTTTCTCCAGGAACAGAAGCTCCTGAGCCGATTTGAGCCGTGACTTAAGTGCCACCTGGAGCAGGAAGCTGTCTCGCGTTTATTTCTAGCTTGGAGGCAGCCACTTGCCTGGGGTCTCCGTGCCCCAGTGGCTGAGCGGTAGCGGGGCTGGCAGGTCTGCTGAAGGAGCCGTGTTGGGCGGCTGGGGGTGGTGGGAGGATCAGTGGGGGCTCCTGGCAACAACGAAGTGGAGGAGGCGGAGAAGCCGCCTGGCTGGTGGAGATGATTCCTGTGGGGGACTCGGGATGGAATTCCCGGGAGGGGCTCCACCTCCTGTGTGGGGATGGGGATTGCCCGCCTGTGAAGGGGTGAGGGGGTCCCCTGCAGGCATTAAACTCTGCGTTTGTGAAGTGTGAGGCGTTTCGGCTAGTGAGTGGGTATTAAAAGGGGTTTCCAGGGGTCTGAGGGTGTTTTCTTGGGGTGGGGGGCACACGTTCTTCTGAGAGAGGTGAATGAGAGAGGGCCTTCCTGGGGTGGTGCCGGGCGTCCCAGGAGAATCCTCCATTCCAGGGGTGGGATGTGGGGATCCATAGAGCTGATGCTCTCAGACGTCCTGATTTGGAGCTAGGCTGAAGGGAATATAATAGAGAGGAATTCCTTTTCGAGGGGATTCCCATTTCCGTGGCAGACAAGATGATCTCGCATCATCCCTTTCTTGGTGTTCCCCCTTTCAAGGGGAAGGTAATGTCAATACCAGCCATTCCTTTGTAGGGTTTACTGGAGAGAGGGATTTGCATCCTTAAGGGGGGGACCATGGGGGGGGTAGCTTCCACCTCCATCTGTACACAAACAGCCCCTCCCCCAGCCTCCCACAGGAAGTGGCCGGGAAATGGCAGCTGTGCGTTTGTTGCTGCGTCTCTTGTTGTTTTGAAATGTCCATTTTAATCAGATTTGGTTTCATTTTCTGAGGCCTTCTGGGCAAGCTTGGATCCTGCCCTCTATGCGGTCTGAGAGTCCTTTCGCTGGACTGTTTTTTTTGTGTGTGTGTGAACTTAATGTTGACAACTGGAAGTAGTCTCAGCAGTTGATTTATGGATCCACATCCCCGGTTCAGAGCATCTAAGTCTCCCTATCTGGATTCGCCCCCCCCCCCCTTGAGTTAGAGGTCATAGAAGGAGCTTTGGTAGTGTATAGGGTCACTATGAGTGGGAACCAACTCCAAGGCGCACAGCCACCACCACCAGGGGTCATAGAGAAGCAAACTCAGTTACTCACTCAGAGCTGCTAAGACTTGTGCTATGTTTTGGGACATGAAAATTGTTTCTTGGGTCCTGATTAGAATGTTCTTAAGTATGTCAGTTTCTGAATTGCAGAACATTGAGGAAGTGAGTTTGTGAAGAAGGGTAAGTTCTAAGAGTTGGAGGAAGAAGACAGAATGGGGACGATTTCTCTATGAATGGGGTTTGTGATGCTGGAATTGTTCCTCCTTTGTGATTCTAGGATAAGGTCCAGGTCATGTGGAAAGCCTGTTTGATTTAGGGTGCTGAGAGTTCTGCCTTCTGTAGACTTAACTAATTATAATCGATGATTTTGCTATCTTATGCTTACTCCATCCTTAAAAGATACCGCCCCTCTTATTTCTCTTCTTGGAGAGTGGTAAACGTTTCCCTCTGTTATGTGTCCAGATTTTTCTCTTTCTTCCACCTGATTGATACGCCTGAGAGATTTCTGTTATAGCATACAGTGATGGAGTGTGTACTCTGTTTCAAGGCATTGATTAGGGATAAGAGCTGGCCATAGGAGTGTAGATTTTGAGAGAAGAGGTACTGAGATCATTTGGTGTCCTGAAAATTACTTAAACTTCTCATTTAAGCCATCCTTTCAGTGTTGACCAATCACAACCCAACCACCTGAATGAATGTAGATCTGTAGATCAAAGGTCCAGGATCTGAGCAGATACACATGACAGCATTATCATCACTGTTAAGATAGCATAAGTTCATTTGATTAATGTCAGTGCTGTTTTTCTTGACTCTCTGACTGGTTGGCTCCTTTGAGTTGCTTTCTGATAGGGGATTAATTTGATGATGGTGTGGCAATGTAGGATGAGCACTGAACTGCTAATCATAAGGTTGGTGGTTGAAACCCACAAGCTCCTCATGTACAGGATCACTATGAGTTGGAACTGATTCTAGGGCACTTTGTTGTTGTTGTTAGATGCCACTGAGTCAGTACCAACTCATAGCGACCTTATGCACAGCAGAATGAAACAGTGCCCGATCCTGGGCCAACCTCACTACTGTTACCATGCTTGAGTCCATCGATGCTGCCAGTTGGCCAGTCTATCTCGTTGGGGGTCTTCCTCTCTTTCTCTGTCCCTCCACCGTACCAAACATGATGTCTTTCTCCAGCGACTTGGCCATCTTGGCCTCCAAGGAGCACTCTGGCTGCACTTCTTCCAAAACAATTTATTGGTTCTTTTGGCAGTTCATGGCACTTTCAATATTCTCCTCCAAATAAACAACATAAATTACTCCTTTCTTTCTCAACCTTTGCTTATCTAACTTGTGACCTGACACAATAGTAAATTATTTATTCCTGTTGAAGTTGAAAGAGTGAGGAAAGGATAACTACCACCTTTTCTAAAATAAATAGAAGCTGAATTTTTCCATCAGGTGGATTTCTTAATCTTAACTTGACTGGTCCTTTTTTTTTTCCCCCCCTTAAAAAAAAAAGTTTCTTCCTAAAGGAAATAAATTGAGGTGTGCAAGAACTATGTGGAATGGACTCACCTGAAAGCCAGTCAGAAATCTTAGAATGTTCTGAGAGGGTTGTCTTTTTTATTTTTGGGGTTCTGGAATCAGGTATTGCCAAGGGAACAGCAAAGCTTGTTAGGGTTACTGACTGTGTCTTGCTGCTCTTGAACTTTCTTGTCAGTCTATCTCTTGTGTGAATTTGTATAAGATGTGTAAAGTGAGGCAGTAATACTCAAGTTTTTATATCCAAAGGCATAAAGTATAAAATTCTTGATGTATTTCCTAGGGCAAATAATCTTGATTTGTTTCTTGGAAGATGGGTATACTCAGATGCCTCATAGTCCAAGCCTAATACTTTCTTAACATTACTGCATATATAGGTCAGAATGACCATATTATACCAATTTGTTGGTTGCATAAATTTGAAATTTATAAAATGCAAACCCTAGCACAGAATTAGTTTGTTACATGATTCCTTTAATGTCCTGGTGTGGCGCTGTGGGTTGGACTGCAGAGTTGTTTTGAACTGCAAGGTCAGCAGTTCAAACTCACCAACTGTTCCTTGGAAACCCTATACAGGGTCTCCTTGGGTGGGAACCCTACTTGACTGCACTTAACAACAGCAACAACAGTGGTTCCTTTGGAATCCTGGTGTGGTTCTATAGGTTAATGCAGTCGACTGCACGGGTGGTGGTTCAAGCTCACCAACCACTCCTCAGGACCCTATACAAGGTCACTATGAGTCAGAACCAATTCGACAACAGCATAATTCTTTTGGACTCCTGCTGTGGCACTGTACTATCAGCACTTGACTTCAAACCACAAGGTCGGTAGTTCAAACCCGCAAGCTGCTCCTTGGAAACCCTATACAGGGTTGCTGTGAGTCGGAACCCACTTGATGGCACTTAACAACAATGACATGGCTCCTCTATTTAGTTAGCAGATATTTTAAATCCTGTTATGTACTTTGGGGAGTCCTGGTGTGGTGCTGTAGGATAAGCACTCGACCACAAAGTCGGTATGAACTGAAAGGGCAGCGGTTCAAATTCATCAGCCATTCCTTGTAAACCCTAGACAGGTTTGCTATGGGTTGGAACAGACTCAAGGGCACTCAACAACAGCAGTAACAACAACATGTACCTTGGCATCCTGGTATGATGCTGTAGTATCAGCACTAGACGGCTGACTAGAAGGTTGGTGGTGCAAATCCACCAGCTATTCCTTGGAGACCCTATATAGACTTGGACACTATGAGTCAGAACCTACTCAAAGGCACTTGTCAGCTATGTACCCTAAGTATTCAGTTAAGTCAAGCAGAACATTTTCTTAATTATGAACTTAAATTTATTGCCAATTCCATTCTCTTTGCTTCTATTTCCAGCTCTTGTTTTCTGTAAGTGATAGCAAGAATATGTCACGATTTGGGGCTTTTCTTCTAGGAATTTTTATCTCTATGAAGAATGAGATGGAATGTTTTGATTCTCTGAACATGTAGTTATGTTGTTATGTGATGTGGCGTCAGTTTCTACTCATAGTGGCCTTTATAGGGTTTCTGAATAGCAGCTGGTGGGTTTGAACTGCTGACCTTGTGGTTCACAGTCTAGTGCGATCCTACAGCACCACACCAGGACTCCTTTATGTACTTAGCACTAAAATAAGTTGCTGGATGTACAATGTTAGTTGCTGTGGAGCTGATACTTATGGTGACTCCACATGTGCCAAATAGAACTGTTTAAATAAAGTTTGCAGAGCTGTGACTTTTGGGAAGCAGATCATCAAAACTGTTTTCCAAGACAGACACCTCTTTGAGGGTTTGAGTCCTCAACCTTTTTGCTGGTAGTAGAGAGCTTAACTGTTTGTAATACCCAGAGGCTCTGGATATATAATGCAGGAGCTTAATACCCTGTTGATGCTGTAGAACCTACAAATAGTTTAGAAGAAATAAAGCCAGGAGCATTATTTTTGTGTTCTCCTGAGTAACCTGGGCATCGCAGTTGTCTCTGAGTTGTTTTCTTTGTATAATTTTTCTTTTTTCATAATTTCCCTCCTGTCTAATTTGGAGGACTGACTAGGGCAGAGGGTTAGGGAAAGTTAGGGAAAAGACACTTTGAGAGAGAATGAGCCTCAGGACAAGCTTGGTATGGATTGGGTTATCCACTGCCCCCCCTACCCCCATATGTGTTATAAATACTAACATCTATGCCTGTGGCTATAATTCCATTTGGGAGTGGGATGTCTTCATTAGTCCACAGTGCCACACCAGGACTCAGCCTATTAATACCTTGGCATAAAAACAAAGGAAGAAACCAGAAATTTTCCAGTTCATGTTCAGTTGATCAAATCTTGATGAAATTTCAAATGCGGGTAAACTTGATATGGTAGAACACTAGTGAACCTAGGTAAAGTATGTGTACCATCACATGTGTGACTGCTTATAGACCCAGCTTTGTTCTTCTCTAATGTCTTCTTTTGGAGTTGTACTTGATTTTAGTACCAATTTTCATTCTAATCCTTTGGGCAATGAGGATTTTGATTTTCTTGGCCAGGAATCTCTTTTTTTTTTTAATGTTTTATTGTGAATTACATGATAAGTTTACATGGGGGAACTTTAGTTTTACATTCATTCCATCATATATCATCTCATTGCCATGGTTCCAATCCCCTCCATGCATCATCAACCACTCAAAGGGTATATCCCAGAAACCCGCCCCCTACGCTTCCCCCTCCTCCCCCCAGTTTTCGGCCCACAGTCCCTTTCCCTCTCTGGGTCCAAAGTCCCCAGTCGCTTCATCACTCCACTTCATCATCTCTGTCGCTATCTCAGGCATCTCTGTTTCTCTGGGTAGAGTCCCGCTGCTCTTGGCTCTTCTCTGTTGATGGTCCCAGAGGCCTCCGCTCCTATCCTGGAGA
>NW_006408551.1:2683935-2743401 GCF_000296735.1 Chrysochloris asiatica | reverse complement strand
TCTTTCCTCTCCTGGTTGAGCTCCAATCATCCAGTTATCTGTTCCAGGTCACGTGGGTATCATCTGCAAGTGTGGGCGCTCCTGTGCATATGTCCTCTCTTCCCGTTAGCGGTAGCTCCACTCTCTTCTCGAGTCCTCTGTGGCCACGCCACTGACTCTGGGCCCTAGAGTCCCCAGGTCTCTTCACACTGCTTGCCAGCTGGGTCCACAGAAGTACACTTAACATTGTAGGGCTTAGCTTGCCACTTCATTTCTGCTTTTACCCCCACTTCCCCCCATCAGTGATGTGTTTGGTCACCAATCAGAGCGAGCATTTCCGTTGAGTCTTAGTCTTGGAAGGGGGTCTGCGTTGAGAGGACCTTGGCCAGGAATCTCTTGATCTTGAAAGTCTTACTGGAGACATAGTGAAGATGGAAGACAGCTGCACTCACAGGGTGGCAGAGAAAGGGAGAGCTGTAGGGTGTATCTGGAGTCAATCTCTTGAGAAACAAAAGAGATTGAGTGAACATGGGGTAAGACAGATGCTAAGACATGTGGGTATTTCTGAGGAGTCAGGAAGCAGAAGCTTTAGAAACAAGTAGCTTAAGAGAGAGAAAACAACCTTCCTTTCTAGCCAGTGCTCTGAATTTGGACTTCTAACATCCTAAACTGTGAGAAAAAAAATTTCTGTTTGGTAAAACCACCCGCATGCAGTATTTTTGTTACAGCAGCACTAGATAATTAAGACAGTGGTATAGTTTGTCTGAATCAGAGTTCCACGGGAAGCTTGTTACTGAATGGGTTATACTGACTGTGGAAGAGGGCATCTCGATTTCATGGTTGTTAGAACTCTTTTATTGGAAAAAAACTTAGCCAGGGAAGAGATTTTTGATATAAAGTCAAACAAGGCATCTTTCCTTGAATTCAGGAACTGGGAGTAGTGAATACTTTTGAGATATTCCAAGTATGGGGCAATTTTTGTATTTGAGTTGAATTTCTCAACTTTGGCACAATTGACATTTTGGGTGAGATAATTCTGTACATCTAAGGATGTTTAGTAGCATCCCTGGCCTCTACATACTAGATGCCAACACCTCTGGGCATTCAGATGTCCTCTGTGGGGCTGAGATCACTGTATTAGAGCATGGCAGATGAAGACTCCATATGTATGTGTAGAGTTGAGAAATAGCCTCCATAGCATTCATACTTACAAAGCTACAAATATAGTGGTCTGGTTTATCTGGTGTATAGCAATAGTTGACTTTACTGTTCATGAAGGTAAACATTTATACATCTTTTCCCATCAATAGAATAAAAAGAGAAACTGCTCTATTTGTGGAATGTGGTATACTGTGCGGCAAGAAACTTACAAGCTACTCCGCAGGACAAAGAGGAGTCTTCCTGCTCCTATAAAGATTTATAGCCTTGGTGCTCTGAGTGAGGATTGACTTGACAGCAATGAGTTTTGAGTTTGAGTATGAAAAGAAAGAAGAAGCCCTTATTGCACGGTAGAATAAGCACTGGACTACTAACCACAGGTCCACAGTTCAAACCCAACAGCTGCTCCTCCAGAGAAAGATGAGACTTTCTGTCCCATGAAGATTTACAGCCTCAAAAAACCTATACAGGGTCTCCATGACTGCATCAACTTGAAGGCAGTGAGTTTTTGGGAAGAAAGGACCCCTGATGGTGCTGTGGTTATAGTTTTAGACTCAACTGAAAGATTGGTGGTTTGAATCCCCCAGCTACTCTGAGGGAGAAAGATGTGGCAATTTGCTTCTGTAAAGATGTGTGTATATCGCCTTGGAAACCATATGGCACAGGTCTCTATTCTATAGGGTCACTATGAGTTGGAGTGACTTTTTGACAGTGGGTTTGGGTGTGGGAAAAATGAGCCAAAATGCTACAAGGACTACCAAAATAAAATAAAATGCCCAGGTGAGGCTTTTATTGTTTTTTCACTTTCTCGGGGTAGCCCTCACTGGCTGGAGGATTAGGGTTGATCAGAACACATGCAACAGCATTGAAATCTGTAATATTTATTTCAACACTGTGCATTGTCAGCTTTTTTCTGTTAAAACCGTGTCACGGCTTCACAGAGTAGTCACTCTTTGTGATTGAAAGAAAGGAGCCTATTTGGCTATGTGGTAGGGCTTTGCTGCTACAAGCTTAAGGGGTAATATCCCTTAATTCTTATTAGTGAAACATCTGGGCTCTTAAGAAATCCAACTGGGAGTGGGCTGGGTATACTTACCTGATTGTACTTCTTGGTCATGAGAGCTGTCTATTTTTCAGAGTTGGGAACTGACTGATTTTGATTTCTTTATTCATTTGGCCAAAATCCTGTTAGTTCAAAAAGAGATACCCTCCTTTGATTTACTATTCTGTTTACTGACTCTGAGTGGTATGGCAAATTTTTCTTTCAAGCCTTATTGTGAAAAGCATCTTGGGTAGGAAGTTGAAAATGAAATAACCCTAGGTTTATTATTGAGAGGAACTGTTCACATTTTCTTTGCATTCCCAACTGTGATCTCATTTGTGTGACATAAGAAATTAGGAGTCAAATTGCAATAAAGTCTGGACCATCCCTAGTTTTGTAGTGTTTCCCATACTGGTTGTTGTTAGTAGGTTCTAGCTCATAGCCACTTTGTATACGGTTTCAGGGAGTCCTGCTGTGGCGCTGTGGGTTAATGCGCCAGACTGCAAACCATTTGAACTGCAAGGTTAGCGGTTTAAGCTCACCAGCTACTCCTCGATACTCTGTACAGGGTCGCTATGGGTCAGAGTTGACTCATTGGCACTTAATAACAACATAGGGTTCCACAAGAGCACCTGGTGGGATTAACTGCCACCTTGTGGTTCAAACTGACCTTGCGATTCAGTTCTTAGCCTCTGTGTCACACTAGGACTCCCCCATACTGGTGGTGGTGGTGATGGTAATGGTGATGATGGTGGTTGGGTGCCACCAAGTGGGTTCCCACTCATAGTGCCCTTGTATAATGTTTCTGAGGCTATCAGTCTTTATGGAAGCAGGAAGTCGTTTTTTTCTCCTATTGAGTGACTGGTAGATTCAAATTGCTGACCTTTGTTAACAGCCCAGCTCATATTCCACTATGCTACTGTATCTAGACTCCTGGTGTGGCACTATAGGATAAGCCCTGGACTACTAACCCCAAGACTGATGGTTCAAACCCATCAGCAGCTCCTCAGGAAGTCTGTAGAGAGGGTCTTTATGAGTCAGAACCAATTTGATAGCATGTAACAACAACAAAACATTATATCTAGGCTTTTTTTGGATTTGATTATATTTTATAAAATTAAGCAGCCTTTTATATTGGACTGCAGAACACAAGTTTGGTGATTCAGCAGTTCAAACCCACCAGCTGCTCCTCAGAAACTCTAGACAGGATTGCTATGAGTAGGAGCCAACTCAGCAGCACTCAACAACAACTGTCCAGTAATAATGGTTAACAAGACAAGACAATGCTGTGTTCTTTATATAGATTATCTCATTTCATCCTAATAAGCCCATGAAGTAAGTATTAAAATTTTTACAAATCATGAAACTGAGTTTTATCAAGGTTCAGCAATTTGTTCAAGGTCACACAGCTAGTAAGTAGTACAGATGGCATTCTAACCTGGAGCTCACTACATTGTGCTGACCTCACTGCATGGCATGCCATCGAGTCGGATCCAACTCATAGCAACCCTATATATAGGGTTTCCGAGTAACGGCTGGTGAGTTTGAAATCTCCAACCAGGACTCCTGGTGTGTATTTTATGTGTTTAGGAAGCATCTTATCAATGAAGTGATGTGGTCCTGATGACCCTTTAGTAGCAGCTGGTGGGGAAACAGATCAACAGACCTCAAGCACCGGGTAATTTCCCATTCCTTTTACTTACCTGGTTTCTGTGTGCCTGGAAACCCTATAGAGCGTCACTATGGGTTGGAAGCGACTCAACTTGATGGCACTTAACAACATCTTATTAGTATGTAGTGTGTGAAACAGGACATGCTGTTCTTCCCTAGAGCAGCAGAGAGGAGAAGGCCACTCCTTTCCTCATGGATTCAAATAGAGAATGGAAAAATGAACTGTGGCCTATCGAGTAGGAGTATGTAGTTGATTGCACAGAATTGGGAAGCTGGTGTGAAAGTGAGTGACTGAGCTTGGGAGGTGTGGCTTCATGTAAAAACAGGTCTCAGGGAGGGGGGTGTGTGGGGCAATCAGATGAAACTGGCTTTCCAGGACTTCTGAAATGAACTACTGAATGTCCTCTTTGATCTGTGACGTAAGCTTTAGAGGGACCCTAACGGAGATATAACCAGCCTTCCTGCTTCAGATCTTTCATTTTAGAAAGATTATTCATTTTAGGAGTTTTGTGAGACTCTTTACAGCTGAGGAGTAGCTCTAAAAACTATAGGGAAATTCTGGAAGGACCTCTGAATTTTGTCTGTAGAGATTGCTTTCTCCATTGATGTGTAGGTAGTTTAGAGTGAAATGAGAAATCCTATGTGAGAGATAATCTATCTGAAAAACTTTTTTACCTAAAGCTACAAAATAAAACTGCCCTCCTTTTTTTTAATATCACCTAGGTGTGCTTTTATTGTCTCTTTTGGGAGACTGATAAAGAAACTTTTAAATCTGATTCTGTTGCTGCCCCCTCCCCCTTTAAAATCCTAGTAACCCAAGGAGTTGCTTTTCCTGTATCAAGACAGATCATGCCTCTTACATATCAAGTTATATATTAGCTTATCACAAATATCTGATATATTGGACTTTACCAATAATTCTGGCTTCTTATCTTCCCTCTTCTCTATGTACTATCAGAGTTTAAATTTATTCTCATTAAAGACTTCATTTATCATTCTTAGTAGTATGACAGCTTATGTTAGGAGAGGGTGAAAGCCTTTTAACCATGTCATCCCTCAGAGAGCTGCAGCACCTTACAAACATAACTTTTGTATAGTATTGTTTTCTCCAATAATCTGGACCAATAAAGATCCATATAAATGGAGAAAAGATTGAAGTTGTCAAAGATTTCATTTTGCTCAGGTACACCATCAACACTCATGGAAGTAGCAGTCAAGGAATCAAGCAACGTGTATTGCATTAGGCAAATCTGATGTACAAGACATCTTTAAAGTGTTGAAGAGCAAAGATGTCAGTCTGAGGACTAAGGTGTCCCTGACTCAAGCCCTGGTATTTTCAATAACCTCATATGCATGTGATAGTTGGACAATGAATAAGGAAGACCGGAAAAGAATTGATGCATTTGAGTTATGGTGTTGGAAGAGAATATTAAAAGTACCATGGATAACCAAAAGAACAAATCTGTGTTGGAAGAAATACAGCTAAAATGCTCCTTTAAAGCCAGGATGGCCAGACTTTGTCTCTCACACTTGTGACATATTGTCAGGAGGAAGCAGTTCCTGGAGAAGGATATCGTGTTTGGTAAAGTGGAGATTCGGAGAAAAAGAGGAAGACCCCTAACGAGATGAATTGGCACAGTGGCAGCAGCAATGGGCTCAAATGTAGCGACGATAGTGTGGTTGGTGCAGGACCAGGCAGTGTTATGTTCTGTTGTGCATAGGGTCACTATGAGTTGGTACCAACTCGATGGTACCTAACAATAACAAAATTTTCTCCACGAGAATTTACATCTTAACCATAAAACCGATCATCAGAAAGTACTGTAGTAGACAAAACAATAGTTTTTGGGATATCCTCTTATTTAATTGTTTTCCACTTGAGATTTTTCTGAGCTTTGTTCTTAGAGAACATGAATAAGGAGTAGAAGTGTTACTGGATGATTTGGGTTTTTCCATTTTGGTCACTTTTTCTGAAATGCATTCTTTTCAAACTCCTTCACTAATGTTGTAATTGTACTCTCTTCAAATGTCTAGGGATAAGAATTAGTTATCAGCTCGTGATATATATATAATAACAAAAGAAAGCAAGGTGTATACAAGGGAGCTTCAAAAAGTGCTGGAAAAATTTCATTATCTTTTAATTCCATTTTTCCATTAACTTTTTGATGCCCCCTCATATTACATATACTTTTCCTCTCTCTCAATGGCTTCTCGTCAAAAAGATGTGTTGAGAATCTTCAGTGGTCCCCAGGAGTGGGACTTAAGCCTTACTTTAAAAAGAGAGACAGAGAGGATGTGTAATGTTAATTGTTACAGTACAGTGCTAATGTCTGACATATAGGGGTAACTTGGGGTGGTGTGGGAAAGGTTTAAGTAGCGATAGAGGGATGGGTCCTCCCTCCACACTTGCATCTTGGTTTTTTTCACTAACTTTAACTCCACAAGGGCCAGGCTGGCTTTAAGAGACTTATTTCTATAGGACTGGATTTCTGGTGTGGCACTGTGGGTTAATGGACTGGACTGCAAAGTCGGTTTGAACCACAAGGTTGGCAGTTCAAGCTCACCAATTGTTCCTTGGAAACCCTGTACAGGGTAGCTATGGGTTGGAACTGACTCCACGGATTTTTAACAACAACATTGCTTAGGGTGTGGTGCTACAGGATAATGCACTGGATTGCAAGGTCGGTTTGAACTGCAAGGTCAGTGATTCAAACCCACCCCTCAGAAACCCTATGCAGGGTTGCTATGAATCGGAACCCACTTTGACAGTACTTAACAACAACAATATTGCTTAGGGACATTTCCTCCTCTTTCCTCAAATCTCTTCCCTTTCCATACTTAGATAATGAAGGATAAGTAGGTGGAGGAATGGGGGAATTTCTTCCAGAAGATTCAGATGACTTGACCATGTTTAACCGCCAGTATTCCCCCCTCCCCTCTCTCCTCTTCTACAGAAATGGAGGCAAATGACCATTTTAACTTTACTGGCCTTCCCTCTGCACCTGCTGCCTCAGGACTGAAACCCTCTCCTACTTCAGGGGAGGGCCTCTACACTAACGGGTCTCCCATGAACTTCCCCCAGCAAGGGAAAAGTGAGTGTGAGGGCCATGGCTTGGGGAGGGGACTGGGCATGTTTTCCTTTAGAGCAGTTTGATAAGGAGGAGTTTTGGCTCCCCTATGGATTTACAACAACTCTCTTTCCTGAGAAGGGTAGGGGGTGGGGGGAAGTGAACCCATGAAACTCCCATCTGCTGGAAAGAAATCAAGCTTCTAAGAACAAATTCGAGATGTGTCTGGAAGCAACGCTTTTAGTCTTGACTTAAGGTTTAGTGGTTAGAAAAATCACTTTTTAATCTTGGCCTGCTCTTCCATCAGCCTTGCTCCTTGGCTACTGCCAAAGTGCTGACAAAGATACTGCTGCTGATAACCAGATTAGATCCATGAAAGAGAAACATAAAGGCCCTGCCCTCCAAGAATCTATTGTTATTGGAGTTTGGAGCTCCTCAGTGGGCTAGGACTGGGGGTGGGGGTTGGTTTGGGTGAAAGTTGGCATGTTTGCCTTTTAGTTTGTTTGTGGAACAGAAGAAGGCAGATGCTGGAAGTGCCTGTGCCACCTCTTGTCCTTGAGGATAGAAAGTGGGGTCAGGGAGGGGGAGGGTTTTAGTGCTTACCTAGTTCCTCAGAGAGAAACATTTATAATTCCACATGGAAGTATTGCTGCCAGGATCAGGTTTTTTCCTAGATTTGGCTTGTCAGTTGCTCTGTACCATGGCTCTGCCAAGTACCTTTCTAATGTTGCTTAGTGTTCAGGCACTTTATGCTTGGAAGTAGATAGGGGAAGCCCACATACATTCCTTCTTCTTTGCAGCAGAAAAATACTGCCACAGGCATACCACTTCCCCCCTCCTGTCTTCTACAGGGGAACTGTAGAGAGGTAGAAGCAGCTTTATTTCATTGGTGTTCTGCTCCTCCCTCACCCCACCCCAGCTTCCTTAGTATCCTAGTTCCTTTTATTTGATTGTCTTCCAACCTAGAGGTTGCTATTGGTGTTGAAAGCTGAAGTTTGAAGCACTGGTCATGCACAAGATATCCCTGCTACCCCCCTGCAAATTCCCCTCTATTGCTTATGGGGAGGGGCCCAGCCCAGCCTCCTGAGCTGGGATCTGGTCGCTGTGGTGACTACAAATTTCTATTCTTAGCCCAACACAAAGTGCTGGATCTGCATGTGCCAGGGAGGTGGAGGCTGTCCCTTCTGGTGCCACTGCTGGGCCAAACAGACACTAGGGAAAAGGAGGACCTGGAGAATTCATTCTCTGCTGCCCCTGAAAGAGTTCCTCTAGGGACTGAGGGTGGGGAAGAATGCACATTACTGTAGGGAGTCTGCAAATAGCTTTATTTAAAAAAACCTCTGAGCCTAAGCAGCAATCACCTCTTTGCTGGGGGCTCCCATGGTAGTCCCCAACCCCCTATTCTGTAGCCTCAGCAGCAGTTGCTAAGCTTACATCCAGGAGCATTTAGGTTTGGTGTTCCCTGGAGACTGAAAAGCCAAATATAGCAGATGGGGAATCCTCCTCCCCTTCACCTTCCCTTTCTCTAGTCAGTGCTGTTACTTTGGGGGTTCTATTGGTAGCGTTACTTGCATACATATCTGTAACTGACTCTTTTCCCTCCTCTGCCAGGTTTGAATGGGGATGTGAATGTTAATGGCTTATCTACTGTATCTCACACTACTACTTCAGGGATTTTGAACTCTGCTCCCCATTCCTCCAGCACCTCACACCTCCATCACCCCAACGTGGCCTATGACTGTCTCTGGAACTATTCACAATATCCATCTGCCAATCCTGGCAGCAACCTCAAGGACCCACCCCTTCTCTCCCAGTTCTCTGGGGGACAATACCCACTCAACGGCATCCTTGGGGGCAGCCGACAACCTTCATCCCCAAGTCACAACACTAATCTTCGGGCTGGGAGCCAAGAGTTCTGGGCCAACGGTACCCAGAGTCCCATGGGGCTTAATTTCGACTCACAGGAACTGTATGATTCCTTTCCTGACCAGAATTTTGAGGTGATGCCCAATGGACCCCCCAGTTTTTTCACCTCCCCACAGTCTTCACCTATGTTGGGATCCAGCATCCAGACCTTTGCACCCTCCCAGGAGGTAGGCAGTGGTATCCATTCGGATGAGACAGGAGAAAAGGAGCTGACTTCAGTGGTGGCAGAGAATGGCACTGGCTTGGTAGGCAGCCTGGAGCTGGAAGAAGAGCAACCAGGTATAACTTGGGGTTTGTGAGTTGGGTGGGGAAAGGGAAAATGGGGCTATGGGGACAGTGGCTTTTTGAGGTGAGGAAAACTTGTCTTTCCAGCTCTCTGCAGTGGAGGCTGATTTGCATGTTGGTGATTAGCAGAGCCAAGTGGCTGGTGTTTTTGTGGCAGCAGCACCAGCTCGCGAGTGGGAGTGCAAATTATTTCAAGCTCATGCAGAGCTGCTGGCCTGGAGAGGGCAGGTGGGCGAGCCCGAAACAGCCCCAACAGATACCCTGCATTAAAGAGGGCTTTTTCCAAAATATAGGTGGGGGCTGGGGCACTAGCAGTGGGCACTGAGGTGATTTTGAATGATTGTGGCAGGGTCAGACTGGCTGCTGAACTAGGCAGTGAAGGAGGAAAGGAAGCAGGCAAAACATACACCATTGCTTATCTACTCACAGATTCCCTTCTCTGTTGTTGTTGAGCATTGATACATGTGACAGTCCTGCTCATCTTTTCCCTCAAAATACATAAAAGCTTAGTTTGAAATTGATTCCAAGTACAAGGCTAATCACCTTGTAAAATCATAGGGTGTTTCCTCTATTTATCGTCTGTTCCCACTGGATGGGGGAGTTATCTGAGAACATGTTAGAGCTCTTGTCTCAGACCCCACTCTCCTTTCCCCTCTCTTTGCCTGCTGTAGGATTTTACCAGCATATCTCTGCTCATTTAGAGTATCTTGGTATGATCAGTATAGAACTTATACCTTGGCAGCAATAACTGTTGAATGACCATGCCTCTAGCAAAGACTGGCTACCTACTATAGCTAAATGAACCACTTGAAGGCACTGATTTTGACTTTTGCCCTCTTCTGGGATTTCCCAGAACTGAAGATATGTGGCTATAATGGGTCCATCCCTTCTGTGGAAACTTTGCACCAAGAAGTCTCAGTCCTGGTCCCTGACCCTTCAGTGAGCTGTTTAGATGTTCCTTCACACCTTCCTGATCAACTGGAAGACACTCCAATCCTCAGTGAAGATTCTCTGGAACCCTTCAACTCTCTAGCACCAGGTAGGCTTAGAGAAGACTGGATTCCTCTGACTTATCCATGCAGAGGGTACCAGGAAGAGTTAGTAAACCAGGGAAAGTACTAGGGAATTTGGGACATTGAGACCTCTTGTGGCAGATCCCAGTGACATGCCACTGGCCTATGTGAGCCAATTGCACTCTGAGCTGAATTGGTTCCTTTCCCAGGTTCTCTCCCAATGTTCCTCTTGGCCAAGAGCCCTGGCCTGTAATTATTCATTGGAGAAGGACTTATTACCACATAGTTGGGCTATTTGGGTTCTTACTAACTAGAAAAAAAACATTTACCAGTGAACAGTTACCTTTTACCCCACTGAATTGTGTTTTATATGAGGTCTGTTTTATAGTACTAGAATTTTGCATTGGTCTGTGAGTTTGTAGAGGGTGAGTTCCTTTTCCTATACTTCCATCTCAAGCTTTAATAATCCCTATAGTATGTGGTTTTACTTTCAGGGAGAGGACTATAAGATTTCCATAATTTAATAGTAGAAAGAACCATCACACTATAGGAATTTGAATTAGATATTTTCAGACCAATATTCCTTAAGGGATTTTGCATTCTGTTTTTTCTTTAATACCGTGCTTTTGATTTTTTTTTTTCCTGCCACCATGTACAGAGCCAGTGAGTGGAGGACTCTATGGTATAGATGATGATACCGAGCTGATGGGAGGAGAGGACAAGCTGCCTCTGGGGGACAGTCCTGTGATCTCGGCCCTTGATTGCCCTTCACTCAATAACGCCACTGCCTTCAGTCTCCTGGCAGATGATAGTCAAACTTCGGCCTCTATCTTTGCCAGCCCAACCTCTCCACCTGTCTTAGGAGAGTCTGTCCTGCAAGGTAAGTAAGGATACATGGGACAAAGAAAGCACTTGACCTAAGAAAAAACTTAGTTAGGCCCTCCAGGTAGGAAATCTTTTAAGAGCACCTTGCGGGAGCAGAGGGGGATGTGAGATAGTATGTGGTGGGACTGAAAAAAGGTGCAACTCACTAACTGTACAGGCAGTCCCTAGGATACAGATGAGATCTGTTCCTAAGTGTATCTTTTAAGAGTGTGTAGGTAAGTCAGAACAGGTGCACATGGTTCTTATTTAGCCTTACTTTAGCGCAAGAAAGAAGTCCTGTCAGCATAGGGGGTTAAGCATTTGACTGCAAACCAAAAGGTTGGCAGTTTGAACCCACCAACTGCTCCGTGGGAGAAAGAAAGATAAGGCTGTCTGTGTCTATAAAGATTTACGATCGTGGAAGCCCTGTGGAGCAGTTCTGCTCTGTCCTTTAGGGTCACTGTGAGTTGGATTCGACTTAAAAGGCTATGGGTTTTGGGGTTATTTGGTTTGGGTAAGAAAAAGCTTGAAGGCTTTTCAGTGATTGAAAAGCTGCACAAGCAGCAAGTGAAGGTGGTTGTGATAAATTTGTTGAGAGTAGGGGTTGCTTTAACATGAGTGCATTTCAGAGTGAGTGCAAATCTACATAACATTAAAGGGCAAGTGGAAGTTGTCCATAGTCATATGTTCATAATTCTGTGTACTCTGTCATATGCCCAAAAGACTTATGAGACTTAGAGTTTGCAGGAGAAAGGAGACCAGAGACCTTTCTGGTTCCAGGTAAAAAGACATTTCTTCATATAGTGACAGCAACAGCTTTATCCTTTCACCGTCTTGAATGCTTGGAGAGGAAAGCAGGCATTATTTTTCTTTTTCCAACCTTAGAGAAAAGCCCTTGAAGTAACCCTTTTTAGTTTAGTCCATGTTGGACTGAGTAGATTCTCTTGTTTTGAATGATAAGATTTTTCCTGTACCCATCCTGTGCCTTTCCAGATAACAGCTTTGATCTGAATAATGGTAGTGATACAGAACAGGAAGATATGGAGACTCAAGCTCCTGACTTCCCCTCAGTCCCTGACCAGCCACCTACTATTCACCTCCACCCAGCAACCTCACCAGCAATATCACCAACAGAGTCCCCGGAAATTTCCCCAGAAGTTTCCCCAGCAGACTCTCCGGCAGCCTCTACTGAAATCTCCCCAGTAGTCTTCTCGGCAGTCTCTCCAGCATCCTCAGCCCTCCCAGCAGTTTTCTCAGAAGTCTCCATGCCTGCCTCCCCAATGAACTCCCCAAAAGCCTCCCCTGCAACTTCCCCAGAAGCTGCCTTGCCAACAGCCTCCCCAACAAGTAAGGATGTCAGTAGCTTCCCTGAAAACACTGCTGATCTGGAAGATAACATTGGAGAAGGAATCACTGCTGGAAGTGGTGAGTGTTCAGATTGTGTTCTACTGTGCCATGTTGCATTTAGCCCTTTCCTGGTTGTTGTTAAGTGCTGTCGAGCCAGTTCCTACTAGTGACCCTGTGTAGGGTTTCCAAGGAGTGGCTGGTGTATTTGAACCGCCTACCTTGAGGTTAGCTTGAGGTTAGCAGTTCAGTGCTTATCCTTCCCTATTGGCCTGTTATTTCAGTGTTTTGATTGAACTCAACTTGGATATCTATCCTCTTGTTTTCCTCCCAAGGTGATGGTCTAAGGAGACGTATTGCTACCCCAGAAGAAGTTCGTCTTCCCCTTCAGCATGGGTAAATGCTCGAGTTTGCTACATGCATTGATCTTGATAAGTTTAATGCATGACTCTAGGAAGAAGGGTACTCTTCTCCTTGTCCAAAATGAGGAAGAAATAGTCTAGACGAATAGATAAAAGGACAGTGTCCTAATGACAGTATTTCTTGGTAAGAGGTTCCTTGGCTTTCCTTTTCCTTTCTCATGATCTGGCTCCCTCCCTTCATTATTTCTGTCTTCATCGTGCAATGACTCACTTTTGCTCAAGGGGCTCTAGTAATTAGTACCTTTTCCAAATCCAGCTGGTGACCCTAGGACTGGCATGTACAAACTAAGTGGCTTATTTTATCTGTGGGAAGGAGGGATAGCAGTAAATGAGGATTCGCATAGTACCAGTGAGCTGGATTTTTGTTGTTAATGCTGCTGTTGTTGCAGTCTTTGGAGGGGTATGGCTGAAACAGTACATGACCACCAGAATGAATAGCCAGCTGGCACCAAGGGCTTTGTAGGACTAACTACTTTGCAGAGTATTCCCCACTGCCACCCTTCAATGTGACTTTGGTCACCAAGTCTGAGTACTGCTTCAAGTTTTGAGGGAAAGATAAGGCTTAGTCTTATAATAATTGTTCAGAACACAGCGTTCCTAGCTAAACCCTGGCCTACAGAGTCATTTCTTGGAATCAGTAGCAAATTTACTCTTCTGCTTGCCTCCCTACCTTCTTGTCTCTTTGCCTTTATTCCCTTAAGGCTTCATGTTCTTTATGGGACTAATAATTTCTCTGAATGGCAGCAGGGAGGGGTTTCTGGGCTTGTTCATTTTAGTGTATTGCTTTCTTCCAGCCTGTGTTCTAGCCAAGCTCATGTTTTATGCTGCTTTTTCCACTACATGCAGTTCTAGTGAGAAGTGGGGAGGGGAGGGTCATCTTGTTTAATGGGTTTGGCTCCTGGGTGGCATGGGAATGGGTGGAGGTGTGACCTGGCGGCAGGGCCCGTTTGCTTCTCTGGCAGGTGGCGGAGAGAGGTGCGCATCAAGAAAGGCAGCCACCGATGGCAGGGGGAAACCTGGTATTATGGCCCGTGTGGAAAGAGGATGAAACAGTTCCCGGAAGTGATCAAGGTAACGTAGCTTTACTGGGCTTTTTAAGGGAAACACAGATGCCTTTCTTAGGCCCAATGTCAGCAGGCTGGTATTGTTCACTCTAGGCTCTGTTCTGCTTGTGCCATTGCTGGCCAAAGGCATGATGGGACCACTTCATTTATGCCTCTTTTCCTCCTCTTAGTACCTGAGCCGCAACGTCGGACACAGTGTCCGCCGTGAACACTTCAGCTTCAGTCCCCGCATGCCTGTTGGAGATTTCTTTGAAGAGAGAGACACGCCAGAGGTACAAACCCAGGGGATAATTATGCATTTGTCCCAGTGACAGAATCAGTGGACAAGCTGCAGTTTCCTTTTGTGGGGTTTGGAGGTTTGAGGGCTTTGAATGTTTCTGAGGACTTAGTAGTATGCACAGATTCCTTCCCATTGTAACACTGATTCCTCATTACCTTAGGGTGTGCAGTGGGTACAGCTCTCAGCAGAAGAAATCCCATCCAGGATTCAGGCAATTACTGGCAAGCGGGGCCGACCCCGAAACACTGAGAAGGCCAAGACCAAGGATGTCCCCAAGGTGAAACGGGGCCGAGGTCGGCCACCCAAGGTCAAAATCACTGAGCTATTGGATAAGCCAGACAACCGACTTCTAAAGAAACTAGAAGCCCAAGGTACAGTGATGTATCTTTGACTTTCTACTCCCTCAGTATATGAGCTACTGATGAATTGCTAATATTTGGGTTTCCCAAGAGTGTGACTGACATTATCTAGACAGAGCGAGTCTTCCTAGATTGCAGCATTGGGTTCTCAAACTTTTCATGTTCTTTTCGATGTTTCTTTCTTGAATTTCTCTTACTGTTGGAGCTATTGGTCCCAGATTTGGTTATGTAGCCCAGAGAAGGCTTTCATATTCTTTTTCCTCATTTTATAGCTACTTGAGAGTTCTGGTGTGATGCTGTAGGATAAGCACTGGATAGTTAACCACAAGGTTGATTTTTCAAACCCACCAGTCACTCCTATACAGGTTCACTATGAATCAGAACTGACTTGATGGCACTTAACAATAGCAACATTGCTATTTGCTTAGCATTGCTATTCCTCAGCTGTATAACTCTTACTATCGCCATCATGGAGTCCTGATGTAGCACTGTAGGATAAGCACTGGACTGATAATCGCAAGGTTGGCAGTTCAAACCCACTAGCCGCTCCTCCCAAACCCTATACAGGGTTGCTGTGAGTTGGAACTGACTTGTTCATAGCAACATCAACATCATAAGGTTTAGAGTTCATATCCGAAGTCAAAAGATATTTGACCCTGTTTTAGTGGGATAGATGGATTTTTTGTTGCTGTTAAATGCTGTTGAATCAGTCCAACTCATAGCAACACTGTGTAGGGTTTCCTAGGAGCAGCTGGTGGGTTACAACTACCAACCTTGTGGTTTACAGTCCAGTGCTGATCCACAGCCCCACACCAGAAGACTGGATAGATAGATTTCAGTGATGTCACTAGGACTGGTGTCACTCATTGTGGTAGTTCATGGTGTCACCCACACACCATAGACTTCCTGCTGCACCAGACCAAATTAAATCCTTAGTAATGTTTATTGTCTGTTTTAATTCTAGAATAAGAAGTGATAAATATACTTGTAAATTGCTGTAAATGTATTATTTCCTACATTACATGAATACTAACAAAAAGTTGTTAAGTAAAATCTGTACTGAATTACATTATTTGTTACATTATTAGAAATTGAGACGTCTTGTTTTTTCCTTTAATTACTACTTCTTTCTCAAAAGTTATTGATATAAAGTTCACAAATATTGGCGCTGTGGGATAAGCACTTGATCTCAAGGTCAGTGGTTCAAACTCACTGGCTATTCCTTGGAAACCCTATACAGAATCACTGTGATGGCATTTAACAACAAGTAGCACATGCAAATTAAATCATGTGATTCTAAGCATTGTGATTGGGTAACAGTGATAGCTCTGACTGTACAACACACTGAAAGGTTCAAAAAATAAATTAGCATAGAGTTTTATCTTTGTGTGTACACTGATACATATAAGCTGGGCTTACAGAAAATGTTTTTTTTTCCTGTTATAACTAACTATAGGGATATTTCTATTTTAAATCATTTCTGCTGAGATACGGCATAAAAATTTTATAAATAGTCATTTTGATGTCATCCCTATGACAGTGTCTCTTAATGTAGTTCACAACCCCCAAGTGATGCCACTGTTCCATTTCGGTGTCCCAGCTCTGCTAGATACTGATTGTATGGCCTGAAACAAGGCACAAGAGGTGTCATACATATACAATTTTGTTAATATTTCTATACCAGAAACAAAAGAATAGCCATAGGTACTATTATCTGAAAAACATCAATTCTAAATATTCTAATGTTTGGAAAACTATACTTACATATTTAGTCTTTCAGAAAGACATAGACTCAGATCTTATAGTGGCATGAGACTTGGGAACTGAGCATGAATAAAAACTACGTCAGTGTGGCCCAACCCTGCTAACATACCCATTATCTAGGCATTTGCTTTCTGGCACACTTTTTTTTTCCTTCTGGAGAAAAACCTAACACAGCACTTGCCAATTCGACCGTTTTTACATGTACAGCTCAGTGACACCAATTAAATTGGGCATGTTGGCAGGCGCACTCTTACTTAAATAGTGCTTCCAATTCTGGAGACTGTCATCTTCCCCTGGCAGTTTGGCTTTCTGTCTTTTTAAAAATCAGCCTCAGGATTGCTGCCCTTGTCAGCTTGGGAGAAAGAGAGGCTATGTTGTTCTTAAATGCCAGTTCTGACTTACAGTGACCCTGTATATGGTTTCCATGATTGTAAATCTTTGTGAGAGCAGAAAACCTCATTTCTTTTAGATCTTCTGGTGGGCTCAAACCACTGACCCTGTGGTTTGCATTCCAGGGCTTATCCTACACTTACTGTGTTCCCAGAGAGGCCCTAAGAGAACCATTATGGCCTCTTTTCCGTCAGCAGGACTCCTTGAGAATTCTGATTGCTTCCAGGGACCAGTGCTTCTGACCAGAAAAAGTTGAAGTTCTTAGTGCCACCCTGCAGCAAGCACCTCTCCTACATTCCACCCTCCGCCCGTCACACACACATAACACGTTTTTCTATGTATACTCTTTTAAAAAAATAACTAGATTCTTCAGGGTTCAGGGGAGTTGTTTGAGGGAACGGTTTTATGTATGGCAAGCATGTACCACCCTGAATGCCAGGGATTAGACTTCTGTGTCACTGTTTTTCTTTCTGGCCTTACAGAAACCCCGAATGAGGAGGATAAAGCAAAGATGAGTAAAATTAAGAAGAAGGTGAAGAGAAAGGTACAGCGGGGAGAGTGTCAAGCGACTATCCAAGGGCAGGTGAGTGGCATCAGAGAGGATTCACAGTGGCTAACTTTCCCTAGAATCTGCTGTATCTTTTCTTTCATTTTCCACATCGGCCACTCTTTATGTAGCAGCACATAGTACATTGAAGCCTCTTGGGCTTGAGTTAGAGCAGGGGTGGGGAACATCTGTCTTGTGTACTGTATAAGGCCCAAGAAATCTTTTAGTCTGGCCCTGCCAAGGCAACCACAGTTCCAGCCATCACATTGTTGTTGTTAAGTGCTGTCAAATCAGTTCCGAACCATAGTGACCCTGTATAGGGTTTCCAAGGAGTGGCTGGTGAGCTTGAACCAACGACCTTGCAGTTCAAACGGCTTTGCAGCCATCACATTAGGAGTGAATTAATTAAATGGTTAGACCAGATATAACAGACTAATTTTTAAGTTGATCCTTTTGTGTGGCCATGAGTGATGTTACAAATTTTGGCAGAAAAAAGTTCCCCACCCCTGATTTAGAGAATTGGGCTTCTTTGAGAATAATGTGAACATCTCCTGGGTGAGAGAATTGATCTGTTGCCAACTCCATATCCCATCTATCACCTCTCCTCTCTAGCACTCTTGTCCAAGCAAAGATACTTTCAAAGGTAGGGGGAGAAGTAACTTCTTTTATGGTTTACAGGCCAGAAACAAGCGGAAACAAGAGACCAAGAACATAAAGCAGAAGGAAGCTAAGAAGAAACCCAAGGTAGGTGCATATACACATTCACCACATATAACCTTGAAGTTACCAAACTGCATTTGTGAGACACTTGCATATTGATTCTTTTTTTTTTTAAGTAATTTATTTAATTTTTTTATTGTTGAAAATGTACACAGCAAGACCTACACCAGTGTCTGCATGTTCAGTTAAGTGATACTGGTTACATTCTTCAAGTTGTATAACCATTCTCAAATTAGTCCTCTCTCATTAATATAAACTTACTGTCCCTTAAGCTTTCTAGCTGACCTTTCCAAATTGTTACTATCAATTTGATCTCATATATATAGTTCTTTAAAACAGCACAATATTCAAGGCAGACAAGGAGTATTTTTGGTTCAGGTCTTAAAGATGACCTCCTTTTGTGGGTTCTTAGGTTGGGAGGTCCTGAGACCAGGGAAAGGAAGGGACAGATATCGTTAAGGGTCTCTTGCTTCTTCTCTTCCATGGGTGAGTAGGCTGAGAAGGAGAAGGTAAAAACAAAGCAGGAAAAACTGAAGGAAAAAATCAAGAAGGAAAAGAAGGAGAAGGTAAAAATGAAGGAAAAGGAGGAGATGGCCAAAGCCAAACCAGTCTGTAAAGTGGACAAGGTTCTGGCCACACAGAGGCGATTGGAGGAACGGCAGAGGCAGCAGATGATCTTGGAGGAGATGAAGAAGCCCACAGAAGATATGTGTCTGGCTGACCACCAGGTAGGGAAGGGGGAGTAAGTAACAGGTGTGGGTCATGGCGATGGGGCAGGGGCAGTTGTAAAGACATTTCCATTAAAAGAAGAACTTCATTGATAATCCAGACTGATAACTTCTAATATATTTGACAGGTTCCCCTACTGCTTTTATCCCTACAGCCTTTACCTGACTTCTCACGCATTCCTGGTCTGGTACTGCCCTGTGGGGCCTTCTCAGACTGCTTGACCATTGTGGAGTTCCTGCACAGTTTCGGCAAGGTGCTGGGCTTTGATCCTGCTAAAGACGTGCCTAGCCTGGGGGTCCTGCAGGAGGGACTCTTGTGTCAAGGTGACAGCTTGGGCGAGGTGCAGGACCTGCTGGTACGACTCCTGAAGGCTGCACTCTATGATCCTGGCTTGCCCTCCTACTGTCAGGTGAGGCCCTTTCCTAGAGAGCTGAGATGGTCCTGGGAGCCAATATGCTGTCTTCAATTGTGTTTTATCTTAAAGAATATTTGAAAGTCTCTAAAGTGTTTGGTGCAAGTGAAAGGAGACGCAGCTTCTTCCCATTTGTTTTTCTTATATTGTCTCTTCTCTTCCTCTTTATTTCTGACTCTTTCAGCTTATTTTGTTCATTTCTCATTATTTTAATTTTTTACTCCTTTCATGCCTCTTATTTCTTCTTCTAGCAACTTTGATTCTTATCATACCTTAACTCCCTAGCTTTCTCTTGGCTGTATTTTGCCCTTCCAGGTTCATCAGACTTGAGTTGTTCCTCTTTCCCCCCTCATTGCCATTATGCTTTTCTTCATACAGTCCTTAAAGATCTTGGGGGAGAAGGTGTCGGAGATCCCACTGACGAGAGACAATGTGTCTGAGATCCTGCGTTGCTTCCTCATGGCCTATGGAGTGGAGCCTGGTTTCTGTGACAGCCTGCGTACCCAGCCTTTTCAGGCCCAGCCACCCCAACAGAAGGCAGCTGTCCTGGCCTTCCTTGTGCATGAGCTCAACGGCTCCACCCTCATCATAAAGTGAGGGGTTAGGGGGTGGGGATGTATGTATGCATGTGTCATACCTGTCTCAAAGCCAGCCCAAATGTGATGGGTGAGGAATCTCGCCATCCAGAAGCCCTGGGATGGTGTATGTTTAGTGCCATGCTCTGCAGATGCTAGAGTACTGAATCTCTATGCCATCCCTGGGAGAGCTGAAGACATTTCTTTACTGCTCATCCAGTTTAGGTTCTGGACTCCCTATTCAGCTGTAGCACCATTATCCCTCAGCCTTCCTTCCTTTGTTTTGTGCAGCCCCTTTGTACTTCAAAATCTCATTCCCCTTCTCTATTCCACTGCAGTGAAATTGACAAGACCCTGGAGAGCATGTCTAGCTACAGGAAAAATAAGTGGATTGTTGAAGGCCGGCTCCGAAGGTAAGGATGGGACAGAAGGTACAGCTCAGAAATAAGAGAAAGGGGGAAAGGGTGAAGAATAGCTAGGATTTTTGCCTGGAACTGAATGCCCTTAGCGCCTTCGCTGGTGTTAGGACCGTGCCAGGACTCAGGATGCTTTAGATGTCAGGTGTTCTTTTGTGGCAGTCTCAGGTTTCTCACCATGGTGTCCTTTAATCTCTCCCCATCTGTGTCAAGATTGAAAACTGCTCTGGCCAAGCGCACTGGGCGGCCTGAAGTAGAGCTGCAAGGGCCAGAGGAAGGTCTGGGCCGGAGGCGCAGCTCCCGGATTGTGGAGGAGACTAGTGGCATGGAAGAGGAGGAAGAGGAAGAGACTGTAGCAGCTGGCCGTGGTCGTAGGGGTCGAAGAGATGGAGAGGTATTGGCCTAGTTCCAAGAAACTTGAAAGTTAGGAAATGAATTGTTTCCCTTTCTTGATTCTGCTAACTTTTTTTTTTAATGTTTTATTGTGAATTAAATGATAGTTTACATGAGAGAACTTTAGTTTTACATTCATTCTATCGTATATCATTTCATTGCCATGGTTCCAATCCCCTCCATGCATCATCAACCAACCAAAGGGTATACCCTGCAAGCCTGCCCCCTACCCCCACCCCCTACCCCCAGTGTTCAGCACACTGTCCCTCTCCCTTTCTGGATCCAAAGTCCCTAGTCATTTCATCACTCCACGTCATCATCTCTGCCTCTATCTCGGGCCTCGCTGCTTCTCTGGGTAGGGTCCCACTCTTGGCTCTTCTCCGTTGATGGTCCTAGAGACCTCCACTCCTAGACTGGAGAGTTAATAACTCCCTTCCTTACTATAAAACGTCTACCTTTACATTTCCAACCCTCACAATCAGTCTTGATAACAATTACTCACTATTGTATCACAAGTGACCCATCTGCGTTTCATTTCATCAGCTCCGCCTAGACAGATTGGATAGTACTCACTGGAGATTGTGCCTTCCTCCATGCCCCCTGGCTCTAGGTTCCCTCTTGAAAGCTTATAAGCCAGTTAGTTCTTGCCTTTGTAGTCCCCCCCCCCCCTCCATTTTGGGTATCCAGTGTCCAAGTTGCTCATCTCTGTCTACTCTGTGTGTGGAGGGGGTGGGAAGATTTTTGCTGTAAGGATTTGTTCCCTCTTTTGAGTTACTGCATCCATAGGTGTACGTCAAGTTCATCAAATTGTATCAGATTACTCTTTTTTTCCTCTTCTTTCTTCTCCTGGTTGTGCTTTGATCATCCAGTCATCGAAGCCAGGTCAAGTGGGTACCATCTGCAAGTATGGGTATTCTTGTGCATATGCCCTCTCTTCTTATCAGCTGGTAGCTTCACTCTCCACTCTAGTCCTCTGTGGCCACGCGACTGGCTCTGGGCCCAAGAGTCCTCGGGTCTCCTCATACTGCTGGCCAACCAGGTCTCCACCCGGGTCCACAGAAGCCCACCGAACATTGTAGGGCTTAGCTTGTCGCTTCATTGCTGCTTTTACCTCTCTTCCCCCTATCAGTGATGAATGTGGTCACCAATCAGAGCTTGTATTTCCGTTGAGTCTTAGTCTTGGAAGGGGGTTTGCACTGAGGGAACCCGACCACTTCCCTTGATGTTTCCTGGGCAAGCAACTTGTTTGTTCTTATAATAGTAACAGTCTATCTGCCTCTATTGTTTTGCATTTCTCCATGTAGGTCTTTCTTTCAAGAAGTATCTTCTGTTCTTCTAGCTGCTCCAGTCTGGTCTGCTCGTCCTTTCAGGTGGAAATTTCCCATCTCTGGAGATCTGGATGTGGTTCAGGCTTCTACCTATAGTCTTAATGTATTACAAAGGCTACACAGGAAGCCTCCTTCACTGGGCACATTGTAGCCCCATTTTAAGTATTCTAATCAGTTATAGGAAGAAGACGGACTTACAGGCTTTCTAGAGTCTGCTAACTTATCTCTTGTTGTCCATGTGTTTCCTCTCCAGGATGATGTCCCAGCATCCACCATACCAGAGTTAGAGCGCCAGATAGAAAAACTAAGCAAGGTAATGTGCTTTGTTACTCTTAGAAGCTGGAGACCTGGGTTGCTCAAGAAGTTGGGCCCAGGTGGTATTTGCAGTGAAGAAAGCTGAGAGCTATTGCCTTTCTCCTATATACTCTAGAAATAATGTCTTTTATTTCTCTTCCTTTTCCATTGCCCATCCAGCGTCAGCTCTTCTTTCGCAAAAAACTGCTTTACTCATCCCAAATGCTTCGGGCTGTTTCCTTGGGTCAAGACCGCTATAGACGCCGCTATTGGGTGCTGCCATATTTGACTGGTATCTTTGTGGAAGGAACAGAGGGGAGTTTAGGTAGGTATATCTGTGGGAAGTTGAATTATAAGTCTTGGTTAATAAAAATTAAGCAAGAATCTCCATACCAGCCTTAGGATGCTCTCATTTTATGAGATTCAGGATTGCATAGTGATTAGAGTACTAGCTCTGGTGTAAAGGTTATTTACCTGTTCTGCCATTTAGCTACTGAATGTTTTTGTTATTATAGCAGTATATATACTTCATAGGGTAGTTGAGAGTATTTAAATTCTAAAAGTACGTGTTTTTAGAATAATGCTTAACATATAGTAGGTTTTTGGAACTCTGGTAGCATAGTGGTTATGAGTCAGGCTGCCAACCGCAAGGTCAACAGTTCGAAACTACCAGCGGTTCTGCAGGAGAAAGATGTGGTGTTCTGCTCCCGTAAAGATTTACAGCCTCGGGAACCCTGTACAAGATCACTATGAGTCGGAACCGACTCCATGGTACTTAACAACAACATAGTGGGTTTTCAGTAAATGTTAGCTTATGATTATGATAACTACTTGGGGGCAAGAGTGTTTCTTCCCAAGATTCTGTGTTCATTGGCATGTAAGCTGTTCCTAGTGGAATCTCAAAAGGGGAGAACAAAGTACTTATCCTGTGTTTATACATTTCTTTCTTTCCTCTTAGATATCAGGGTATGTCTTCATCTCTTTACTTTCTCATTATAGTTCCTGAGGATGTGATAAAGCAGGAAACTGACTCCTTAAAGGTGGCAGCGCATCCAGCACCTAAGTTAACACTCTTTGTAAAGAAGGAATTGGCCGACTCCAGGACCTCTGCTGCTTCTCCTGCTCGTGCTCGAGGCCGACCTCGAAAAACTAAGCCTGGGTTTATACGACCTAAACACCTTAAGTCCCCTGACAAGAGTCAGGATTCAGAACAGCCTGAGGCCCAGCCCCAGCCCCAGCCCCAGCCCCAACCCCAACCTCAACCCCAACCTCAACCCCAACCCCAATCCCAGCAGCCCCAGCCTCAGCTCCAGTCTCATAATGGGTTCCTGGAGCCAGAAGACTCCCCTTTGTCTCTGGGACAGAGCCAGCATGACCTCAGCCAGTCGGCCTTCTTGTCATGGCTGAGCCAGACTCAAAGCCAAGGCTCCCTGTTGAGCAGCTCAGTCCTCACACCTGATAGCAGCCCAGGAAAACTGGACCCAGCTCCATCCCAGCCCCTGGAGGAGCTAGAGTCTGATGAAACAGAATCGAACCCTGATCCTCGAGCTCCTTGGCTTAACTTCTCAGCCCAGATACCCTGCAATGCTGCCCCTACACCACCCCCTGCAATTTCTGAGGACCGGTCTACTCCCTCCCCTCAGCTTCCTGCCTCTTCCAAGTTAGTAAGTAGCTAGAATGAGTTGTATGCACTTGAGCTTCATCTTGCTCCAGACTCCATTGCTTGGCTTAGGGCTTATGCCTGAAGTTGGGGGAAGGATTGGAGCCACTAGGGTTCTATGAACATAAAAACAACCTCATCCCCTTGTGTCCAATCTCATTTACAGGTGACTAGACCCAGTGCTGCCAATTCCTGCTTTCCACTGCAACTCTGCTCTACCCCCTTAACTGCGGTAACCCCTAAAAGGCGAGTAGGAGACCCTGGAGAAATGCCACAGAGTCCCACAGGGACGGGGCAGCCAAAACGGAGAGGAAGACCACCCAGTAAGTTCTTCAAACAAATGGAGCAGCATTACTTAACCCAGCTGACAGCCCAGCCTGTGCCCTCTGGTGAGTGATCTTGGGGTGGGCTGGGATACGAGTATAGGTGGGAGTGGCATCACATGTGGGCAGTGTGACTCACAGCTGGTTTCAACCCCAACACACATACTCTCTGCTCACAGAGATGCACTCTGGTTGGTGGTGGATCCAAGATCCAGAGACATTGGATGCCACACTCAAGGCTCTGCACCCCCGAGGCATCCGGGAAAAAGCACTTCACAAACACCTTAGCAAGCACAGGGACTTCTTGCAGGAAGTCTGCCTACGGCCCTCTACTGGTAAAATAATATTCCTGGACCCAGCCTGAGCTCAGGAGCCCAAAGTAAATGTTGAGTTGCTGCTATGGCTACTAGTCTAATGAGCCTTTTCCTCTGCCTTCTATTTTCCCAGACCCCATCTTTGAGGCCAGTCAGCTACCTGCTTTTCAAGAAGGGCTTATGAGGTGGTCTCCCAAAGAGAAGACATATGAGACAGACCTGGCCGTGCTTCAGTGGGTTGAGGAGCTGGAACAGCGAGTCATCCTTTCTGATCTGCAGATTAGGGTATGCTGAGAAGGCCTGGGACTAGAGGGTCTGTCTATGGCAGCCATTTATCCATGTACCTTGTTAGACAAAACCCTGGGTCCCACTTTAAATGAGTCCTACTTATTTCACTTCCTAATTTACCTTTTATCCAGTGAGGGATTTGATTTCCCTTCCCATTTGCAGGGCTGGACATGTCCTAGCCCAGACTCTACCCGTGAAGACTTGGCCTACTGTGAGCATCTAACTGACTCCCAGGAGGACATCACCTGGCGAGGTCGGGGCAGGGAAGGATTGGCACCCCAGCGTAAAACTACCAACCCTCTGGACCTGGCTGTGATGCGGCTGGCTGCACTGGAGCAGAATATTGAGCGACGGTACCTGCGGGAGCCCCTCTGGCCCACCCATGAGGTTGTGCTGGAGAAGGCCCTGCTCAGTACACTTAATGGTGCCCCCCAGTGCACCACCACAGAGATGTAAGTAACACCCCACCACCACCACCACAGTGTTGGCCTTAGGGAGGACTGAGTTCCTTCTTTAATGGATTCTGCTCTTCGTTCAAAGATGGTCACTGTTTTTACCCTCCAGATCGTATGAGATCACACCTCGCATTCGGGCCTGGCGCCAGACTCTTGAGAGGTGCCGGAGTGCAGCTCAGGTGTGCTTGTGCCTGGGTCAGCTGGAGAGGTCCATTGCCTGGGAGAAGTCTGTCAACAAAGTGGTGAGAGGCTGAGAGAGCCTTGGGAAGGCTGAGGGGTCAGTCAGCTAGGGTGGGTGGAGTCATTGGCAGGCAGAGGCTTGAGAACTCACTCTGTCTCCTCACAACCTTGGTACAGACCTGTCTAGTCTGCCGGAAGGGTGACAACGATGAATTTCTTCTGCTTTGTGATGGGTGTGACCGAGGCTGCCACATTTACTGCCATCGGCCCAAGATGGAGGCTGTCCCAGAAGGGGATTGGTTCTGTGCTGTCTGTTTGGCCCAAGTAAGGTTTCTGCCCTCTCATTTTCTCTCCCCAGCAGAAATTGAAGGCCTTTCTTAATTCATTCCATTTACCACTAATCCTACAAATATTGCTCCTGTTCATGACCTCAGTCTCTCATTGGACAGAGCTCCAGGTGTTAGGAGGCCTGGTCCTTATCTTGACAAGTTACTTAAGTGCTACTGTTTTAATTACTTCCTTCATAAAATGGGAGTAATTGTATCTTCAACTTTATTTAAAGTACCTTATTGGGTTATGTGAATAAGTATGAAAGCCTTGGAAGCCTTGGTGCTGTAGGATAAGTACTGGATCTCAGGGTGGTTTTAAACCACAAGGTCAGTGTTTCAAACTCACCAGCCGCTCCTTGGAAACGTTATACCAGGTTGCTGAGACAGAAATGACTTGATGGCACTTAACAACAAACACACCTAGACAGACAGGGATGTGAATAAACTGTAGAGCAGCAGAACACCACTCCAACTGTTGGTAATCTCACCTTTTTCGTATTCTCAGCAGGCAGAAGGAGAATTCACTCAGCAGCCTAGTTTCCCAAAGCGAGGCCAGAAACGGAAAAGTGGTTATATGCTGAACTTTCCTGACGGTGATGGCCGCCGCCGCCGGGTATTGTCAAGAGGCCAAGAAAGCTTAGAAGGGCTGTCCCCATCCAAGCGGCGGCGACTCTCTATGCGCACCCATCACAGTGATCTCACGTTTTGCGAGTGAGTTGAGTGAATTGTGGGGACAGCTCTCTCTGTATTTGCCAGAAGAAAGGGCTCCGGGGATCAGTGTGTTTGCTCTCTGAAGTCCAACCATCTCTGTTCTTTTAATGATAGAATTATCCTTATGGAGATGGAGTCCCATGATGCAGCGTGGCCTTTTCTGGAGCCTGTGAACCCAAGGCTGGTGAGCGGGTACCGGCGCATCATCAAAAACCCAATGGATTTTTCTACCATGCGGGAACGACTACTCCGGGGAGGGTAAGTAACCAGGCTAATTCCCTTGACTTTTCTCTGTAGCTCCTCCTGGTATAGCGCTGTAGGATCAGCACTGGACTGCAAACCACAAACAAGGTTGGCAGTTCAAACCCACCAGCTGCTCCTTCTGAGCCGGAACTGACTCAGTGGCACTAGACAACAACTCACAGCTCAGCTTATACTTCTCCCCAGGTATACCAGCTCGGAGGAGTTTGCCGCTGATGCCCTTCTGGTCTTTGACAACTGCCAGACCTTCAACGAAGATGACTCAGAAGTGGGCAAGGCTGGGCACATCATGCGCCGCTTCTTTGAGAGCCGATGGGAGGAGTTTTATCAGGGAAAACAGGCCAATCTGTGAGGCAAAGGGGAGTCACCCTGCAGCATCCCTCCTCCCTCGAAAACAAGAAAAAGAAAACCTGCCATTCTCACCTGCTGATGTTGCCTTGGGTCCAGACTCAAAAGTCAGATATGCCATGATTTTTACTTGACCCTTGGCAGTGCCCCACATCCTCTTCTCCCCACACCCTTTTTCTCTCTTGCTTCTCAGATAAGAGGAGCAGAGATGAGGTCCTTCTGGACTGAAAGCCAAAAAAAAAAAAAAGAAAGAAAGAAAAAATAATTTTTCCTTTCTGTTTTATTTCCTAATTAAAAAATTGGGAGGGAGAAAGATGTCCCTGTTTCCTCCTCCCAGCTTCCTTTCTCCTTCCCTGTTTGTGCCCCAGCATTCTGGGGCTATTTAACAATAGCAATAGTTCTAGTGAATGTGTGAAACCGAGAAACACTCTGTACTGTGTGCGGACCCGCAGTGACGGCCAGTAAAGTGGACTTAACTCCCAAGTGTGTCGAGCCGGACACCGGGCCCTGGACATGCTGCTTCCATGTCAGTCCCTCTCCTGCTTTTTTGCTCTCTCTCTCTCCTTCCCACCTCATTTTTTCAGATCTTGCTTCATCCAGTAATGTAAAACTATCGTACGGGTTCCTCCCTCCTTTTCTCTTCATCCAGATTTTTTTTCCACTTCAGAGGGAAAAAAAAAAAAGTCCGTGTCTTTCTCTTTTCCATCTTCGCGCCAATAGCTCTCTCCCCTATAATGCTCCTCACGGGCTGAGTTTCCAGCCTTTTCTGAAACTCAGTAGCTGGGAAGAGGGTAGGGAGGCATCCTAAGCCTTCCAGCCTCCTCCCCCACCTCTTATCCAAACCTCCCTCTTGGGAACTCCTCAGGGACAACTACTGCTGAGTTTGGGCACACCCCCAAGATGGAGGCCAGGTAGCAATGACTGGTCTGAGAGAGAGAGAGGTGTGTGTGTGTGTGTGTGTGTGTGTATGTATGTATGTCATATATGTTTGATGTGTGTGAAAGACAATGTTGATTGTCCCCCTGTATTGTTTGGTGAGATCCATTCAGTTTCCCTAAGTGTATGTTTTTATTCCCTCTTTTCCCATTGTTTCAAACCATTTTTTGTCTTTGGGAAACCACAAGGAACAGTTTCTCTGGGGACAAGTCTGTGTCTCTCTCTTCCTTCCTTGTCATTTCTGTTCCAGCCTCTTCAAACTGTGCAATCTTTCAGCAGGAACTTCCTCTCTCCTCTCAGTAGTGTAGAGTCTTAAGCTTTGGCAGGGGAGGGGTAGAACTGGATCTTTTCCTAATCCCATGAGCTGCTGTGGGTTTAGCTGTGCTTTCCTTCCCTACTTCATACCCCAGGACTCCTTCCCCAACAGCATCGAACCCCCCCCTCGCCAGCACAGGAGAGTAGGGAGGAGGGGTCTGGGTCCACCACTGCCCTACATGTGACTATGCCCACGTTAAACCCCCAACATGTGAGAGGAAAGCTGCTAACTCCCAGCTATAGCCATGGGCTCCTCCTGGCCCCCTGCTTTCCTGCTCAGCAGAACCCTCCCATCAGAGATTACGGGTACTTGCACTGGGGAGGTGGCTGCTGACTGGCTCAAGCAGAGCTGAGGCATCCAGAAATGTTGGTGTGGGGGACGGGGCACCAGGTGAGGGTGGAGCATTCCTTGTACTTCTGGCTGCACTGAATAGCCACTGAAGCGGGGGGCAGCCCCCCAAATTCCTTTATGTTCCTTCTCCCCCATAGCCTATTACAAAAGTCGCCTTTTCTGTCAGATAAACCTCAAAACTTTTAATTTTATTTGAGATTTTTTTTTTTTTTTGCTTTTAAATAAGAGGTGGATTGAAGAATATTTGAATTGACTTTATATTATGCATAAATATTTATATTTTATCTAAATAACTGCGCTGTAACAAACTTTGTGTTAGTTAAGTATTTGGCACTGTTAGAGATGGGGGCTCCTCTTTCCGCTACGGCAGTTTTCCCCTGGTATAAAATGTACTGGATCAGTTTCATTATCAGAGGTGAGGTGGATGGGGGAGGGAAATGTTCTTCCTGCTTTGTGTTCCTCTCTCAGCTCCCATCTCTTTCCCTAGGGACCAGGCACTCTTTAAGGTGGGGTGGGGTCCCAGCCTCCACTTACAGAGGTGGGTGGGGCTGAATGGGGTTTTAATAGAGGGGTCACTTCTCACTTTCCTTTCCTCATCTTCACTGCCCTGGAGTGAAGTGGATTTTCTCTTCTTGACAAATAAGAGTATTTTGGTAGGTAAGGCAGGTTAAAGAAAAAAACAAGAACCCACTCCCTCCCCCTATCAGTCTGGTAACAGGAGGAAAACCACACCATCACCACCACCAAGTTTCCTTGTTCCTTTTACATCAAAAGGGACTGACTTTTTATATAACCAAATGTGGTGTTTTAGTGACTTTTTGATAATGTACAGTTTTTTGTGAATTTAAATTTATTTCTTTCTATATTTTTAGGACCAATCTCATTTTTAATAAGGTTTAAAAAGAAAAAAAAAGTCTAGAGGAAAAAAAACTCGTTTTTGCCATGTGATGTTCCACAAGTGCAGCTGTAGAAAAGTGCTTGTCAGTTGAATAAAAACCACATTTGATAGAGATTCAAAAGACTCTGTGTATTTATCTTCTTTTCAGCACGGTTCTCACACATGACTAAAGGAGAAATGGATGTTAGGATGGTTATGACTGGTTTAGTATAAGAGATCCTGGGCAGGGGAGCAATACTCCCAAATAAGCCTTCAAACTTGGCCTTTCCTGTGCAGAAGGCATCCAGAAGTAGGATCCCTGTTTCACACCTTGCTATGTATGGGTAGAATCAAGTTCTTTGTGCTCCTGCATAGATGTCTTGCTGATGTGCTGGAGGTAAAGTGGTAATTCGGTGTGCCTACTTCCCATCATCTTGTAAACTTGGCTTCCTTAGAAGCCACTGATATCAAATATGGACCCATTACCAATATCCCACCTCCCATCCATGGATAAGACATCAGGAAATAGACTTCTATGTTTTATTTCAAAACAAAAGTTGAAATAAGACAAAAATGTAACTCTACCACATTTAAGGGAAGGACCATAGGAAGACTGAGGGGCAGAAAAGGAGGAATAAACTGGAAGGGCAGCAAGCTATAGACATGAAAAGAATATAAAACTAGAAACCTCTGAATAAAGGAAAAAATGTACAAAACATGTTTGAGTATAAATTAAACTCATTTTGTGTCCTAGGTGATAAGTGCGTGCAGGAGCGGAGCGCTCAGCTGTGCCTTAAGGCCAAAAGTGCGTGGCAATGTGGAGACACCAGGAGAGTGTTGGGGACTTGCTTTTACTTTACTCTAAGTGGGACGCTTTGTCTTGGTGCAGTCTGTGTTACGGTGGAGAGTGAACTACATACAGCTGTGCTTCGTTAGCTATAGTGCTGGCCAACTGTTACACCTTACATTTTAATTTTCGGCTCCAATTTTGGTGGTCCTGGGGGTGACTCCCAAGCATCAAGTTAATATCCTAGAGGATATTAGTTAAATCCACAGTCTATACACCCCTGCCTACTGGGAAGTTTACACACTGCTAGAGAAATTGAATAAGCACTGGACTGCTAACTGCATGGTAAGTGGTTCAAACCCATCAGCCACCCCTCAGAAACTATACCAGGGTTGCTAAGAGGCAGAACCAATTCAATAACACTTAACAAAGGAGCTAAAAAGTCCTAGAAAAGACATTCTGGTAATAAACAACCAAGAGAGTTTCTGCATTGGATCATAAACTCTAGCCTCCCCACCCCCTGCCCCCGTTTCCCAATCCTCATGAAAGGGGCAGTGGACAATAAACTAGATGTGTGTGCTCTTGTTCAACTGTGAGATTGTGAGGTAGATGTGTAACAAGGAAGTTTTAGAATATGTTTAGAGAATGATGGTTTATTCAAAACATGTGGCCAAGCCAGAGAGAAAGCACTGCTAACAGATGAGGGGGTGCCCAGCCTTATTACAGTCATGATGGGGGTGTGTGTGTGCCATGGAGTCCGTTCTGACTCACAGTGACCCAAAGCTGTCAATCTTTACAGGAGCAAAGAATCTTTTCTCCTGTGAGCTTCAAATTACTGACCTTGTGGTTAGCAGCCCACTATGCTACCAAGGTTTCTTCGGTTGAGTCAGAGGGACAGCAAAGATCAGAAGAATCTTAGAGCTCACTGGTTGGTCTTAGCTGCAGAAGGAAGTCCCTCTCTAGGGAAGGGAGGGGTGAGAGGTGCTAGTGAATTTCAGAGATTTGTTAATGCTTGGAAGGATTTAAAATGGAGGTAGCAAAGAAATGGAAAGAAGAAGTAGTTGGTTTTTGTGAGGGAATCAGGAAGCATCAGGGGATTGAGTGGCAAGATTGAGTATCTGTCCCTCACTGACTGACTTTCAATAATTATCCCCTCCACTCTGAGCCTGCTAAATTGGGTCTAGCAGAACCTGGGTGTGCAAATTTTGGATCTGACCATCCTGTTTACTGCCTTCTGTTAAGAAGGCAAAATAGCCTCTCTTGAGTGCAATGCTGCCACTCTCCAGAAAGGTGGGACACTGAACAAGTGAGCAACAATAGTTCCTCTCTAGAAAATGACTAGTCCAAGATCCCTGCAACATTCCAGTGGAGTCTCTCACAGCACCTTCAGGGTGCAAAGCACAGACCCCGGTGGTTGACACTGGAGCAGCAGAAGTGAGAGAGGCACAGAGGGGAATGTGAGTTCACTGATGAGGAATGGAACTGGACTGAGGTGGCCCCACCTAGAAAGGTCTAGAGAGCAGTGCAGTCTGGTCTTTACCCCCAGTGCAAGAACTACTCTCCCACCCACCCCTATGTATCACTGAAAATAGCTCTGACCTCTCTAGAGCCACCAGGCTTCCTAGGCAGGGCAGCTCTTCAAATTCTTTGGTTAAAAAACATGTAAAACAATTCCTTCCCTATAAACGTTCCCACATTCTTCGTAACATCTATCCCCCTCCAAAAAGTCCCCAGCTCAGAGTCTGAGTATACCAGAGGCTGAGGAGAGCAGGAACAATCCACCTGAGCTGAGATGGGCAGAGTATGAGCACTGTAGAGAATTATATCATCTAAGGAAGGGCTTCTGGTATATTCCATTTGTCTGAAAACAGAAAAACAAAGTACTAAAACATTTAAGTTATGCTGTGAGCATCTGCAATGAGTGTGGGAGAGATGAGCAATGTAGAGAGAGTAAGATCTGGGCTCCACAAAGAGGATTCAGAAGGCACTAGGCGAAAGGCACTGTAAGTACGGACTCCTAATAAAATGGAGTGTTTAAAGAGCCCAGTCCAAGGCTGTTGAGCTGGAAGGCTCTTCTATAATTCTCCTGGAGCTCTAAGTTCCTGCCACCAACCCCCACCAATAGGCAGCTTCATGGCTGAAAAGGTATCCCTCATTCTTTCTCCTTTCTTCAATCTGGTTAGCAATGAACTGGGGGTGGGGGTGGGGTGGGGGGTGTTGTATATGAATATAACCCAAAGGCACCCAAAAGAAATTCCTTGGTGCCACTAGCCACTCACTACACAAATAATAATTTGCCCAAACCCGCCCAAGCCAGAAATACTCAACAAGTGGATTCACATGAGGAAAAACACCACTGGTAATTTCAGAATTAACAAAACAAAAACACAGTCATTTCAGCATTAAAAAAAAAAAATGCATAGAAGGTAGACAGATTCAGGAGTTCTGCGTGGTGGGGGAGGAAGGCAGCAGTGACAACAGCAGTTTCTATACATGAAAAGCCCCCATTGCACTAAACCTCCTACAGAGCAAAACTGCCCCAGTCATCAATCAAATGAACAGGATTCTGGATTCATTTTGTCTTTTAAAGGCCACTGACAAGAAAGCAGCTGTGGTGTGCTTTTCTTGACCTAGGGCTAGAGAGACAAAAAACGAGCTATCTATTTGCAGCTATTTTACAATGGATAAGCCCTTCCTGTGGCTGGAATCACCCAAGAGAAAACAGTGGCAATTTGCCTTTTACACTTCATATCCTACCCACTGTCACAACTTCTGTACTCCCACATGTACAGCAGGACTGTCTGGGGGTAGGAAGTATTAGGATGCTCAATTCTGGCATGGGTGGGAGGAGAGGGGATGCTGGGCTTGTGCTCTGTTCACCATGACAGATACTACCAACTCTCCCTCTGCTATCTCCCTGCAACCTGCCTGATACCTGCTTCTCCATTCTCCATCATTTGGCTTTCTATCTTGGTTGTCTGAAGGAGAGGCAGGTGGCCTTGAAGTGACTCATAGCAGCTCTATAGGACAGTAGAAGAGAATGACACCACAGGATTTCCAAAGCTGTAAATCTTTATGGAAACAGACCGCAACATCCTCTTATGGAGCCGGTGGTGACTGAGAACCACCAACCTTTTGGTTAGCAGTCAGATGTTCAAGCACTGCATCACCAGGGCTCCCTCCTAGAAGTGAAAGGGAGAATTCCCCTGTCAGTGGGTAAGGGAGTGCCTGGGAGAAGACAGTTGCAAACGATGGACAAAGGCATTCTCCTCATGTCTCCATGTGCAAGGAGTCAGGTCTTACAAAAGGAGACTGAGCTGGAGTGAAAAATGTAGACTTTTGTTTTTTTAGAACTCCAGACCTTAAGATGGGATTTATTGCCCTTTTCTAAACTAGCTCTCTGTTGTCTTTCCATAAGAAGGAAAATTATTTCTGACAGTTTGGGTTCCCTGGGAAAGGGGCCCAAACAAGTCAGGGCAAGGCAGGTGGCACTGGACAGTTATGAAGCGCTTTGGCCTTTCCCAGCCCTGCACAGTACACTCACACAACAGCCTGACCTTCATCCTGCTGCCTGTATGTGTACTTGTGGCATGGACACAAGCCTTTCAAGGATAGCTCTTGCTAGATGCAGATGTGCCAAAGGTCAAAGCCTGGGGGAGAGCTAAAGGATCCTCTTTCTGTCCCAGTTAACTGCAGGTGTGTCAAAAGGCACTGTGTGTCCAGGGTTGGGGTAGAGACTTGATCAAATCCTAACATGTAAGAGGGTGAGGCAGCACTGTATCAGGATTTCTCAACCTGTGGGTCAGATGATAGTGAGGACTTCGTGCACTGTAGGATGGCATAGTGGGTCAGAAAATTCTTTGTTGTTGCCTTGTGCACTGTAGGATGTTGAGCAGTATCCCTGGTCTCGATTCCCTAGATGCTAGTAGCATATAAAAAAGTCTCCAGATATTGCCAAATGTCTCCCGAGGGGAACATCACTTCAAGCTGAGAACCACTGATCTCGAGGTGATGTTCTGACCCCCCACAGTGGGGAAGGAACCTAAGTGGATTCAGCAAGGCTACAGCTGCACAAGCTCTGGGTGCAGCCATGTGTGATGGAGAAGAGAGTGGCCATGTGACCCGGACAGAAACAAGCTCCTCTACGAGGCAGGTATTCCTGAGGAACTGCAGCTGCAAAAGACACTTCCTCAGGTGTGTTGGCCCCAGCAGTGAGAAGAGTCAGTCAGAAGTCTATTCTTCTGGAACTTGCCAGGAAGGGAAGGCCTAGTCTTCATCCAAGTTTGGCTCAAGGGTGGCTGGCTTCCAAAGGCTGTGGGATTGATTGTCTCTTTCATGAGTCTAGGTCACATCTCTGTTTCCTGAGGCCAAAGTCTAGTCTTTTCTCTCAGGAGGTGGTAGGGTAGGAAGAGAAAAGCCATTCCCATTGCCTGTTTAGTGTTCCACTCTGTTCTTTGCCCAGCCCCCAAAATATTCCATATGAAATTTATTTCAAAAAAAGAAATCCACAAAATAAAAAATGTAAAAAGGCTAAGTAGGCAGGCTCTGCTGTATGGAAAAGAAAAGAACAGTCTGGATGAGAGAAAGAAGGCAGAAATTCGTGTGAAAAAGCAATGGGGGGCAGTGTGAGCAGAGTGCTTTACAAAACAAACTTTTAAGGGTTTGTATATTTTCTTACACACATACACCACAAAATAGTCCATCACTAAACTCATTAAGAAGGGTCCACAGTAGAACACCTTCAGTATTCTAGCACCATATCTTTGTTCTCTTTTTAAAAAACAAATAATGTTTATTTAAAAAAACAAAACAAAACACTGCTATCGAGTCAATTCTGACTCATAGAGACACTATATAGAGAGCTTCCAAGACTGTAAATCTTTACAAGACCAGACAGCCATTTTTCTCCTGTAGAGAGAGACTGGTGGGTTTGAATCATTGACTTTGTGGTTAGCAGCCCAATGCTTATCCCACAGTACCACCAGGGCTCTTTAAATTGCTTATAAAGCCCCCCAAAATAACTTCAATACATCAAAAATGTTTTTCATATAGATGAGGTTTCAGTCTAGGCAAAGAGTATACGCAGTTTAAAATGGGATAAACAGAACAAAACAAAGAACTTTCTTTTCAAATTAAAGTGTTGGTTTTCTTGAATGCAGCCAGAGATGCTTTTCTCCAGGCCCAGGCTTCTTTGAGAAGGGATGGCCAAGTGTTAATCCTTAGCAAGGCCCACAATAGTCTGTATTCTTGGTTAACCCGCTGGAGTCTGGGAGCATCGGCATTTCCAAGAATTCATCTCTATTTGAGATGGGAGGGGAGTCCTAAAGGAGGCATAAGCCAGCGGGGTTGGGAATGGGAGTGTCAAACAGGAGAACCTTTTGACTTTCAGCAGGGGCTGAGCGGCTGGCTCCCAGCTCAGCACCCCCATCCCCAGCATGTAATTCTTACCCACTGTTACTTGTTGAACTGGAAAGAATAGATCCCATGATCTGAGGGAGTATCCACTGTCACTTGAGTCTGCTGGCCGCTGTTCTCCTGTACCACAGCCAAGGTAGGACAGTCACCCTGGGCTTCTTTCCCTCACTCCCACTGAGGCAGCCTAGTTAACACCCACCCAAAACAGTACCCTCCCCGAGCTACCTCACCACCCCAACACCTATAGAAGCCTCTCATCGTCCCAAGATCAACTAATACAATACCCCACTGCAGTGTTAACTTCTTGTTAAATCCTATTGAGTCAGTTGGCTCTTTCTCGTAGTAAGCCTGTATAGGGTTTCTAAGGAGCAGTGGCTGGGTTTGAACATCTGACCTTTCAGTTAGCAGTCCAGTGTTTATCCTACAGTGCCACACCAGGACTCCTCCAATATTAACTAACGACTGGCAAAATGTGAGGAAGGACCTCATTCCTGAGCACAGACTAATGTTTCCTTCCTGTATTCTACACATACCTCCAGCTATGGGTTAACAGAATCAGCTCATTGTGAGAGAAAGGAGCAAAACTGTTCCTGTCCTATCCTCAATCCAGAGACGAGAAAGGTCTTACCTCAACAGAAACACTGGAAGAAGGTACAGGTGTGTACTGGGAGATGTAAGCTCCTTGCACAGTTGTAGCTGTTGGCATATACTAGAATGAAAAACATCGACAGGCTCAGAGCAGTGAGGCCTCGCTACATTTAAAGCACCTGGGGAGCTTTGAAAAAAAAAACATCCTGATGCCGATCTCCCATCCTGACACTCTGATTTAATTGGCCTGGGCATTAACTTTTTAAAAGCATTCCAGGTGGTTCTAAAATACAGTGGTTTATTTGCTGACTTTCCTCCTGTCTCCTGACTGTGACTGTTTTCCTCCACACACTGCCTTTGTGAGAGAAAGGGGCAAACCTGTTCATATTCCTATCCTAAGCCCTGTGCACATCAGAAATGCATAGTCCTAAAAAAGTTAATGTGCTTCATTTATTCTTCCTGTTACTATTTTGATATGAATTTCTAGGAAATGTGTATGAACTCCTAGATAGGGTACTACAACTACAGAAATACTGTTCACACCATTTCATGTCCCAAAACAAAGCCATGTATGTAGTCGATTCCAACTCACAGCAACCCTGTTTAGGTGTCCGAGGCTGTAAATCTTTATGGGAATAGAAACCCTCTTCTTTCTCTCCAGGGGCAGCTGGTAGGTTTGAACTGCCGACCTTGAGGTTAGCCGACCAGTGCTTATCCTACAGGGTTCCATCTTTCATGACCAGGAGTCAGATAAAAGGGGTGAGTTGGAAAATATCATGGCTGTATTCCTGGCTCGTGGATTATTATCATTTTAGTTTCTCTCCTGCGAGTGCCTTTAACTGCACTGTGGTGACTCCCATCACCAGGCAGAAGGAAGGGTTCAGCCCTGTTCTGAACAGTATTATCTAGGTAGTCCTTGTTCTTTGGCATTTGTAATCTAAGAAGCACCCTGCTTTACCGTGCCAGGGCTGCTGAGGGAGAGGTGGCCCAGTTGCTGGGTAAGGGGTCCCATCATGGAGGCAGGCTGCAGAGAAAGGGAGTGATCCATTCCTGGCGTCAGGACTGAACCCTTGAGACAGAAACAGAAGGCAGGGTTAGTTGGCAGCATCCTGTGAGTCTGTTTAAAGCAGGGATTGAAGGTTACCAGGACCACTGAATCCAGATATTCTTAAATCCTGGAAAATGACAGGTGAGCAGCAACCCAGCCACACACAGACTAGGCACTCCATCCAATAGTCTGGAGAAAACCCCAGTCTAAAAAATAAGAAGCTCACAAATGTAAAGTCATGTAGCTGGGTTACACAAGGGACTGAACCCTAACTCACACCCACATCTCCTGTCATCCCACTGTTTTTCTTTACATTAAATTGCCTCTTTGGCTTTTGCCCACTTCTGAACACTCACTGAAGGTTGCATGAGGTATGACTGGTGGTGCATCCAAGATGTGTTAGGTACTTGTAGAGGAGATGTCTGAGTCACTCTCTAATGCAAGCAAAACAAAAAAAAACAAAAAAATGTTAATTGCCTAGAAACGTTTGTTCAGCCCAATGATCTCACGATGTTCAGCAAAGCCCCCACAAAGTTTGAATGTTCCCTTCAGAAAAAAAATCAAGAATAAATTGCTTATTTATAACAATAAAAATCAACTGCTTAAATATATTAGCAGTATATTTTTATTGTTATAAATTAAAAACAAAATTTAATTGTTATAATTATCTATATAACTCAACAAATAACCCTATTAGAAAATGAGCAAAGGATTTAAATTAGACATTTCTCCAAATATATGTGAATGGTCAATAAACACATATAAAAACCAAAATGATACCACTTCACACTACTTAAAATGCTGGAATCAAAATGATGGACAATAACAAGTGTTGGCAAGGATGTGGAAAAGCTGAAAGCCTCCTACACCACTAGTGGCACTGCAAAACGCAGTAGCCATTTAAAAAAACAGTTCGGCAGCTCCTTAGACGTTTAACAGAGTTACCCTGTGACCCAGCAGTTTTACTCCTAGGTATACGCACAAGAGATATGAAAACATATGTCTTTACAAAACCCTACTTACATATGTGAGTTCACAGTTGTATTAGTTCTAGCAGCCAAAAGGCAGGCACAAGTCAAATATCCATCAGTTAAAGAATGGGTAAGTCAAATGCATGGATAAACCTTCCATACAATGAATATACATGTTATAGCGTAAGGGAACTAAGCCAGTCACAAAAGACTACATAGTGTATAATTTCATTTATATGAAATGTCCAGAACAAGCAAATTCAGACAGACAAAAAGTAGATTCGTAGATACCAGGGGCTAGAGGGAAGGGGAAAGGGAAGCGACTTCTATTGTGTGTAAGGGTTCTTTCGGGGCTGATGAAAATGGTCTGTAACAGACAGTGGTAGTGGTTGAATAATTTTCGAAATGTGCTAAAACCCACTGAAGTGCATTTTTAAGAGGGTGAATTATATAATATATGAATTTTATATCTATTTTTTAAATGTAATACTTTAAATGAGAAGCTAGAAATACATCAAAATGATCAAGTTAGGGTTTATTCCAAAAATATAAGAATTGCTTAAGGTCAGAAATTTTATAAACTAAAGTCAAAATTGAAGGAGAAAAAAAAAAAAAAAGCATACTAATATTAGATGTTAAAAGACATTTGAAGAAATTCAGCAACCATTAGTTGAAAAAATATCTCAAACTAATATAGGGGCTAAAAGGAAATTATTTAAAATACTAAAACCAAGACCAAAAGCCATTGCCACAGAATTGATTATTACTCTTAAGGACCCTATATAGGTTTTCCAGAACTATAAATCTTTATGGAAGCAGATAGGCTCATCTTTTTCCTACAGAGTGGCTGTTGAGTTTGAACTTTGCACTTTGTGTCCAACATCTAACCCATAACACCACTAGGGCTCCTTTAAAATACTAAAGGCTATTACCAAAAGCTAGACACTAACATAACCTAAACAGAGAAATATTAAAACCATTTTATAACAATTAAAATAACTTTTTGTACGGTCAAATATATGCAATGAAGTCAGAACATAATTGGTATAAAATTGGAAAAAACACGAAACTTTCTTTTGCTGATAATAGATAAATAAAATGTGGTATCCTGAAACGGAATATTGCTCTGCCTTAAAAAATAACCATATGCTTAGAAAAGCTAAAAGTAAGAAAACACCGTAACAATAAGAGGATTTAGTAAGTTAGCTGTATATGAGGTTGTTGTTTTGTGCCATAGAGTCAGTTCTGACTCACAGCAGCCCTACATAGGGTTTCCAAGGCTTTAAATGTTTAACAGGAGCAGAAAACATCATTTTTCTCCCAGAGAGTGGCAGGTGGGCTTGAACCTGTGATCCTGTGGTTCACAGTTCAGTGCTCATCTAATGGAGCCATCATACTCCCATATATGAGATGCTGTTGACAGGTGCTATCAAGTCAATTCCGTCTCATAGCGACTTAAATCAATAGCTTTCTTTCAGCCTAATAATAAATAAGAATAAATAAAAATGACGAAACAGGAATATACTTAACAAGCAAAGACTAAGACCTACATAAAGAAAACTGAAGTCTTATTTAAGAAAATAAAATATTGAAAACATGAAAATATTGTATCTTGAATAAAAAGATTTAATATATTTTTTTAAAAGTCAATTCTCTCACACTAATAGATTTAATGTAATTCTAATTAAAATCCTCACACACACACACAGATATATATATTTTAAACCAGTCAAATTCAGCAGTGAGGGGCTATATATCAACTTCAGTGACACCAACATGAATAAATTCTGATAATCCACTACCACTGGACTAGCCAAAATCCTCACAGATTTTTAAAAATTAGATAAAATGATCATAAACTTTCTAAGAAAAATAAATGCTCAAGAATAACAAAGAAAACTTGAAAAGGAAAGAGTGAAGGAGGTTTTATCTTACCAGACATTAAAACATAATATGATCAAACCAATATATTATTAAACAGAACAGACACAAAGGTCACTGGGATTAAATAGAGACTACAGAAATCAATGCTAGTATTTATTATATGGAAATGGTGGCTGTACAGGCCGAAATAGTGTCCCTAATGATTCATGTCCACCCAAAACCTCAGAATGTGACCATATTTAGAAAAAAAAGTCTTTACCAGAGTAGCTATATGGTACCTGGCTACCATTACTGAACATTTTGATACAATATTTTATTGAAGAATCCTGACCAAAGAGGGGAAAATGTAGACTAGAATTTCAAATTCTCATGAAATCCAGAATTTCTGGAGCCAAGGAGACTGATGAACCTCTGGAACTATTGCCCTGAGATAATCTTTAAACCTTGTACCAAAAATTTCCCCTGGAGTCTTCTGGAAGCCAAATAGAAGTTTAGCTTAACTAGCAAACAATTTTCTCCTTGAGCACTATGCTCTTTTAAGATGATCTATATGGGACCAAATAGATAAATAGCAACTTGAAAGCGTAGATAGAACACTTGAAGGACATGAGTTTACCAGAAGGTTTCAACAAGTCTGTGGAAACATTCTATTATCTTTTAATTCCATGGTTCCATGAATTTGTTGAAGCCCCCTTGTATGTTAATGAGGGAAGATGGATGCACATCTTGAAGATTGTAATCAATATTACTGAAGTGTCCATGTAGAAGTTGTTGAATTGGCATATGTGTTGCTGTGTATATTCTCAACAATGAAAAATAAAATTACATATTTTTAAAAAAGCAATAGGGTCTTTTCAAGATGTAATGAAGATGAAATCATACCAGATTAGGGTAGGCCCCTACCCAATGACTAGTGTCCTTTTATGGAGCTCTGGTAGCATAGTGGTTACAAATCAGGCTGAAAACCGCAAGGTCAGCAGTTCGAAACTACCAGCTGTTCCGCAGGAGAAAGATGAGGCTTTCTGCTCCTGTAGATATTTACAGCCTCAAAAACCCTGTGCAGTTGGTTCTATGAGTTGGAACCAACTCCACGCACATAACAACAACAACAACAACAACAACAACAGTGTCCTTTTAAGAAAAGAAAACAGAAATGCAGACACAGAGATGAATGTGATGCTTTTATAAACCAAGGTACACTGAGGATGGCCAGTAACTGCCAGAAGCTAGAAGCAAGCCATGGACCAGAGTCTCCCTCAACACCTTCAAAAGGAACATGGCTCAGTAACACCTTGATTTGGGGCTTCTTGATTGGCCTCCAGAATGTGAGAGAATAATTTCTGTTGTTTTACATTACCAAGCTTGTGGTGATGTGTTGTGGCAGCCTTAAGAAGCAAATATGAGGGGGCTTCCAAAAGTTCATGGGAAAAAAATTCCAATATCTCTTCATTCCATTTTCCATGAACTTTCGAAGCCCCCTCATAAAGTAGCATTTCAATTCAGTAGAGAAAGAATGGATTATTTAACAATCTGGTGCTAGAGTAACTGGTTAACATTCTGAAAGAAAATATAATTTAAGATCTTTAGCTTATGCCACACACAAAAATAAATTCCTGATGATTATACAATTGTGAGATATAAAACATATATTTAATATGCTTCCATTCTTTTTTTATATATTATTATTACTGTGAATCGAGTGATCATTTACATGGGAGAACATTAGCTTTACACCATCGTTTCATTTATGCCCTCATTCTTATAAAACAAATAGTGACATTCTAAACTTTATACATGTGTGTATATGCATATGACGACAAATATGGAAGATGCTACATACTAGATTAATGTGAGGGGGTGGTGGGAGGAAAGGAATCTGATGGCTAAGCAAAAAAGAAAAAAGAGATGCCATTCAAACTATCCGTATCTGTTTACATATGTAATGTAATAACGTAAGTCAAAATTGTTGTGTGTAATATATATAAAGGGAAAATCCAAACAACAGTAGGTAGTTTCCAGTTTTGTATTTTTTCACCTAACACACAGTGACAGGGTAAACCACAAACCCCCTTAAAATTTTTTTTTGGCATGAACGTACCTGATATGAAGACACAGGAGATGGAAGATATGGGGACAATGTGGACTGAGCAAGCATCCTGTTAGGAGTGATGTTATAAGGATTTGGGTAAAACCTGTAAGAGGGAATCTCAATCAGTAACAACTCATAGGAAACCACACACAAGGGTCCCCGCTGACAGGTACAGTCACTTCCCACCAACTACCATTTGAAAATCAATAGGAAACATCCACTTCGTGACAACAGCAACCAAAAAAAGAGAGGGTGTACTACAGACGCTGACACTAATTTGACATAACCAATCATCTCATGGGATTAGTTCTCTTGGTTTGTGGTCTTAGGGTCATAGTCTTATGGGGCAATACAACCAATTGGCGTAATATAGTTCAAATTTATGTCCTACTCCCAATATGGTAAGTAGTGTCTAGGGTCTTAGAAGCTTATGAGTGTTCAAAAAATGATAGAAAATGACCAGTGATGGCAAGGATGTGGAGAGACTGGGATGCTTCTACACTGCTGGCGGGACTGTAAGATGGTGAAACCACTGTGGAAAACAGTATGGCACTTTCTCAGAAAGATGTAACTAGTATAAGCCAGCAACTCCTCTATTTGGTATAAACCCCCAAGAAATAAGAGCCATGACAAGAGCAGATTATATATATGTACACTTATGTTCATTAACAGTACCGTTCACAATAGCAAAAAGATGAAGACAACCTAAATGCCCATCAATGGAAAACTGTATAAACTTTGGTACATACATACAATGGAACACTACACAACGTTGAAGAATAACAATGATTCTGCAATACACCTCATAACTGGATGAACCTGGAGGACATTATGCTGAATAAAATTAGTCAATCAAAAAAGGACAAATATAGTGTACGAGACTACTGTTGCACAAACTCAAAAAAAGGTTTTCATGCTAAAAGAAAACATTCTTTGATTATTACCAGGGGTGAGAGGCATGGGAGAGTAATTCACTGGCTAGAGGATAGACATATATATGTTAACTCAGGTGATGGGGAAGACAATATAAAATAAGAGGAAGGTTGGTAGAAGAATGATGAAGACAGGCAAAGACACATGGAGGAACACAAGGGCTAAAGGGAATAGAAGTAAATACTGTTATATACACAGCCCTACAACAACAGTAGTCTGTGGGTAGACACATGCACAGATATATAGGCCGAACACGTACGGGAAGGAGAGTATACTCACAAATACATATGGGTTTGACAGAAGGTATTTGTACCTGGGTAATTACCTTTGCTGCAAACCTACCTATGAATATGGTAGAGAATGAATACAGGAGGCAAAATGATGAAAACTTCTTAGACATTACCAAACACCTTGAGGAAATGAGTTGCTGGGCTTGGGGGCCTCAGGACTATAGTCTAAGGGGACACCAGGGTCAGGTGGCATAACACAGTTCACAAAGACAATGTTCTAGTGACTGGGATCTTAAAAGCTCATGAGTGACTAAGGTGCAACTATTAGGCTCTCCATGTGCAGAAGAAAGAAGAATGAGGAAAATTAAAGATGCTCAGAATCAAGGGACTAACAGAACACATGAACAACAGTATCCACAACTGTAAGTCCAGAGAACTAGATAGATGGTAACTGGCCACAACTACCAACTGCTCTGAAAGAAATCACATTAGAAGGTCCCAGATAAAAGTGGGAGACAATGTGGAACAAAACTCAAAATTATAAAAAAGACTGGGCTTACTGGTCAGAAAGAGACTGGAGGAACCTAAAACTATGGCCCTTGGCCACTCTTCAAGTCTTGAACTGGACTCACCTTCATGGCCCCATTGTCAACCAAGCATTAGACAGGTGATATAGGGAGACAACAAAACTAGTAAAATAAGCTCACCATGGAAAGGTCAACCATTAAGGTCAAAAGGGCAACATTTACCTAAGGACAAAGTTCCGAAGGGCTGGGAAGAGGGTGGAATGGAAACAAGCAGCACAAAGAGGAAGTAGAATAACTTGTTATATGGAGGGGATTGCAATAAGTGAGATAAAACAAAGTGTATGACTGGTTGAAAGGAAAACTGATGATCTAGTCTGTAAACCTTCACTCCGTTCACAATAAAAAGTTTCAAAGAGAAAGCTTATGAGTGGCTACTTAGGATACAACTATTGGTTTTTATTCATCTGGACCAAAAGAGAGAAAAAAGGAAACCTAAGAATGAGAGAAGGAACTAGACTACAGGATTAATTGTCTCCATGACCCACAGCCTCCTCCACCTTGAGACAGAAGATCTAGATGGTGCCTAGCTACCAATACTGAATGTTCAGATTAGAGACACAGTAGATGAATCCTTATTAAAAGGGAGAAAAATGTAGAACAGAACTTCAAATTATTAAAGAACCCAAACTTATTGGATCTATTAAAGGTAAAGGAGTTCCCAAGGCTCTGGTCCTGTATTGCTCATTGAAACTTAAATGAAAACTTCCAATTTTTCCAATAAATAGCACATCCATGTAAATAATGTGCTTGCACATTATACAAGCAGAAATTACAAAACTATGTTTAAAAACTAAACTGGCATAGTGCACCCATGCATATAACACACGTCTTTTAACATTTCCAGAAGCAAATATCTGCCTTATTCACATTCATCCAATAGTATGAAAATGTTAGTTTTGATCATATTTGTAAATAAAGATATAAACCATGATCAAGAAGTCATAAAGCAAGTTTGGTAGTATTTGTAATGAAAAGAAAACAAAAACCAGTAATCAAAAAATTAAAAATTGAGACTGTGTTTGTTCTGGGTCAGTTCCTAGCAGGACCTGAGACTGGTGGAGTTCCTTGTAACCGATCTATGCCCAGGTACATCATGTAGGAGTTGGTCCAAGGGTTAAGCCCTCATGTGCCTAGGTTTCTATATAGGCTCCAGGTGAAGCTGGACAGTAAACTGGTACAGGTGTCAGTCCAGGTGTGCACTGACCCAACCCTATAGGGGTCCACGGCAGTCAGTCAGACCTGTCTTCTCCAAGAGAGGACATGCAACCACTCTGAGCCTACGGCTCTCATATCCAGCTGGTGGTGTGCCCATTGGTGGGAGATTTAAACAGCCTGAGCACAATGACCAGCCAGGGGGGCAGAATGCAGCAGGCTGCAAATGGGCAGCCTCACCTGCGTGAATGGCCTTTCAGGCCCAGTGTGCACTGACTAACGCTCCTCCAGGGCTGGGGCCAGTTGCTCTAGAAGACCTGTTTCCAGTGCAGAAAAGCTACATTTTCCTGCTTTGGAGAAAGCAGTTTACAGAGCAGGGAAGGAATTCTGTTGGGAGAGGGACTGCTTTAGAAACTCAAGGGTAGGTTGGTGAAGATCTGTTGCTGGGAACCAGCATCTGCATCAACAGGCACCAAGACAAAGACTTAACATTAAGACCCTTGGGCAGAAAAAAGAAGAAAATAGAAGTCATCAATATGTAAAAAAAAATTGTAGCATATTGGTTACAAATCGGGCTACTAACCTCAAGGTCAGCAATTCAAAACTACCAGCAGTTCCACGGGAGAAAGATGAGGCATTCTGTTCCTGTAAAGATTTACAGCCTCGGAAACCCTGTGCAGGGTCACTATGAGTCGGAACTGACCCCACGGTACTTAACAACAACAATGCTTATGAAAACCATGCCTGTGAGTTAGGCAATTTGCAAAAATACAACCCAGGCATTAATTTCTTAAAAACATGGTGCTCTCCCTGAAGTTACCTTTAAACTAAGTAACAGGTGAGCCCAAAGAGTAAAGATTGTTTCCCTTGAGTACTGCGTTTTAAAACATATCAGGCCAAATGGTCAACAGCTGTTTTAAAGCCTAGATGAGGAGGTTGGGAGACAGGAAATTTAAGTCAATGGAAGTGAAACAACTAGAACAAAATCCTATAATGAGAATGCCGACACAATGTGATGAATGTAAAGCAATGTCACTGATCATTTGTTTATAAACTGAAATGAGAATGGCTTTTGCTATGTATATTTTTACCAAAAATAAACTTAAAGATTTTCAAAAAAGGAAACACCCAAGAGCCTGAACATAGACTGTTTTCATTTTCAGGTAGATGGATTACATAAAACACACTTACCCATTCTGAAGCGCTGTGGTGGGGTCATAGGTCAAGGCCATGCCACCCTATAGGGAAAGAACACAGAGTCCATACTGTGAGTCCTTGAGTGTGAGATGAGCAAGCCCAAACTGTCCAGGCTGGGCTTATGCCTAGACAAGTCTTATTTCAGCTGTCCCAGAGTTGGTCATATTGTACAGGCTTCAAAACCCACACTGAGGAGTCAGCCACATAGTCACCATCCCTCAGTTACCAACTCTAGCTCTCAAGCTTGCCACTTCCGCTCGTAGAAGTCAGCCTGTGGTCACTTCCATTACACTTTGTCCTTCATGCTTGTCTCCTCAGAAGTCCTTACCATATCTCCATTCCTTGGCCAGGCCCGTCCATTTTGTACAAATTTTCCTTGGTTCTGTCGTTTCTTTGGCCCACCATCAGCAAATTTGCAAAGCAAGGGATCAGATGGGGCTGCCAAGAGAAAGAAGATAGGCAGCTGAGTTTCACCTCACTTAGCCTACTTACACTAATGCAAGATTCCACCGGAATCTTCACTGGCAGTAACAACCTGTGGCCTTCTCAGCCTGATTCCCAGATGCCTCACCTGGTACTCCAGGGGGTGTCTTAATATATTTTCCATTAAAGTGGGTGATGATGGCTTCACACTTCTCTGTGGACTCCATCCTAAGGAGCACAAGAGGGGTTAGGCTCTAGCTTCTCCAGGATCTGTGCTCTGCCTACATTCAAAGAGAAAGCTCTAAGTTCCCAGCCCCATAAATGCTCCATAAGGTGTGACTATAGAAACAGAGTTTACTCTACATCAATTCAAGGTATCTTGAAGAGGCAACACCACTCTTCTAGTGCAGGTTTCCAACTGGTGCCTGTAAGGGACCTCAGAGAAATGATGGAAGTCTTTAAGCTATGAGTATTCCAAGAAGATTCTGATGGATGGGCCTAGCATTGTGAATGGTACCTAAATAAGACTACAATAAATAAATTTTGGTACAATTATGATACAAAGGCACAAACTTAACAATTTGCCAATATTTATTTTTTGCTTCTGGTTATAATTATCAAGGTCTGATTAGCTACTGATAACATCATTGGAATTTTATGAGTCTATAAGAGGAAGAAGTAAAAAGAAAGGTTCATGGTCCACAGTGATAGAAAAAAAGAAAGTTGGGGAACTACAGAGTTTAAATATCTTATTAGGGAAAAGGGCACTGAGTATGGAATTGTAAGATGGAGATTCCAATGCCAGTTCACCCAAGAGCTCCCTGAGCTGAGACACTCATGAAAACTCTTTGGATGCATTTCTCATTTAATCTTTGGATATAATATCCTTCCACTGTACCACACAGTGTTGTATGGATTAAATGAGATAATGAACATCCATGTATCCTGAAAATCATAAGAACCTATATAACACAAGATATCTTTTCCTCATTCCACATTAAAAGTAAGTTTCAGAATATTCTGAACTAATAACCACTAAAAATATGAGCTATTCCCCCATATTGTCCGGAGGAAACAATCGTTGGAGAAGGATGTCATGCTGGGTAAGGTGGAGGGTTAGAGAAAAAGAGGAAGACCTCTAACGAGATGGATTGGCCAGGTGGCATCATTGATGGACTCAAGTGTGGCAGCGGTAGTGAGGTTGGCCCAGGATCGGACATTGTTTCGTTCTGCTGTGTATGGGGTTGCTATGAGTCGGTTCCGACTCGATGGCACCTGACAACAACAACAACATTTCTATGAGGAAGACATAAGGAAGACTGTAGAAGAACTGATACATTTAAGTTGTGATGTTGGAGAAGAATATTAAAAGTACCATGTACTGCTAGAAGAACAAACAAATCTATATTGGAAGAAGTGTAGCCAGAATGCTCCTTAGAAGCCAGGGTAGTGAGAATTTGTCTCTCACACTCTGGACATATTATCAAGAGGGACCAGTTTCTGGAGAAGGACATCATGTTCAGTAAAATGGAGGGTCAGCGAGAAAGAGGAAGACTCCCCCCACCCCCCATGAGATGGATTGGCACAGTAACAGCAGCAATGGGCTCAAACTTAACAACGATTGTGAGGATGGCATAGGACCGGGCAGTATTTCATTCTGTTGTTCATAAGGTCCCTATGAGTTGGAACTGACTCAATGGCACCTGACAACAACAACAACAATGAAAAAGACTTCAAACTGAGTCTTATAGGAAAAACCACATGTCAGACATCCTAGAACAGAAGTCTTCCATTGGATGCCTTCTACCCTTAAAGTCTTTCCAAAGAGAAGGCAGTCCTGGAGAGTTTTAAAAGACTCTTTCAGAACCTCAACTTCCTCTTGAAATCTTTTCTAAAACTGATGTGAGGGAGAGAGCTCATAACCACTAGTGATCAAAGCTGAAGTCCCTGCTCAATTACTTTTTTCTGCTGCTGCTCTTAAGTGCTGTTGAGTCAGTTCTAACTCATAGCAACCCTGTATAGGGTTTCTGAGGAGCAGATGGTGGGTGTGAACCACCGACCTTACAGTCCAGTGCTTATCCTATAGCGCCACACCAGGGCTCCACCTATCCTATATTTTTCTACATGAGACACTGATGCTTGTATTACAAATCCTTCCAATTCTTTATTTCCACCAAAGTACTTCAGCAAGTTACTGACTGATACATTAAAAACCAATTTTGAGGACAAATCACCTTGATTTTAATATAATTCAGAAGGAATTCCTGCTTTAACAAAACATCTTATATTCTCATCTATTTATGTGAACAAGGTTTTTTAGCATGAAAACAAAACCAAGAACAAGTGCTTTTAAGTCATGTCACCTTCCTTCTAGCAATAAGCAATATTCATGACCTAACTAGGAAAATCTAAGCAAAATATTGGAAAAGCATTTCCAATAAAATGTACTTTCCATAAAATAATGTCATATCATTTTAATGTAGTTATTTTGAGCGACTGTAAACTAATAATTGTAACAATAAATATTTTAGGACCTATGGTCACAGGGAAAAATGTATATATTGCAGAGAAGTATAACAGGAAGCTCCATAAAGACTTTCAACTGTACAGTGTTTTACACTAAAATATAATTCTGTAAGGAATGTACATAGAAGACCAAGATTTAAAAACAAAACAAAAACATGCTGTACGAATGATGTTTACATTTATGGCTGCTAAAAAAAATACAATGGCCTAGGTATTTTAAAAAAGGATAATTCTGTGTACTAAATGTTATTTAGTCTCATTTGGATATATATAGTTTTTAATGTTTTATTGTGAATTATGTGATAGTTTACATGGGAGAATATTAGCTTTTTACATTCATCCTATTGTATATCATTTCATTGCCATGGTTACAATTCCCTCCATGCATCATCAACCAACCAAAGGGTACACCCTGCAAGCCTGTCCCCTTGGTCATCAGCACACAGCCCCTCTCCCTCTCTGGATCTAGAGTCCCCAGCCATTCCCTGTCTCCATGTCATCATCTCTGCCTCCATCTCTGGCATCACTGCTTCTCTGGCTAGGGTCCAGCACTCTGCTCTTCTCCCTTGATGGTCCCAGGGACCTCCGCTCCTGGACTGCAAAGTCAACCACTCCCCTCCTTTTGCTACAAAATGTCTACCTTTACATTTCCAATCCTCACAATCAGTGCTGATAGCAATTATTCACTACAGTGCCACATGAGAGCCATCCCCATCTCCTTTCATCGGCCCTGCCCAGAAAGATTGGATACTACTTAGTGGAGACTCTACCTTCCTCTGCACCCTCTGGATCTAGGCTCCCTCTTGAAAGCTTACTTGTAAGCCAGTCACTTCTTGCTTTGTAGCCCCCCCATTTTGCGTAGTCACTGTCCAAGTTGCCCATCCCTGTCTACCCTGTATATTGAGGGGGTGGGAATGATCCTTACTGTAAAGATTTGTTCCCTCTTTCGAGTTACTGTATACATAGGTGTAGGTCAAGTTCATCAAATTGTATCAGATTACTCTTTTTTTCCTCTTCTTCTAGTTGAGCTCTGATTATCGTCATTGAAGCCAGGTCAAATGGGTATTATCTGCAAGTGTGGGTGTTCTTATGCATATGCCCTCTCTTCTTATCAGTTGGATGCTTTACTCTCCACTCTAGTTCTCTGTAGCTATATCACTGACTCTGGACCCAGAGTCCCCAGGTGTTGCCGCACTACTGGCCAACCAGGTCAACAACCAGGTTCACAGGAGTTTATTGAATGTGGTAGGGCTTAGCTTGCTGCTTCATTGCTGTTTTTCCCTCACTTCCCCTCACCAACGTAGTCACCAGTCAGAGTGCATGTCTGTGTATTCCCCTTGAGTCTTAGTCTTGGAAAGGGGTTTGCCCTGAGGGGACCCAACCGCTTGCCTTGATGTCTCCTGGGCAAGCAACTTGCTTGCATTTGTAGTAGTCAGTTGGACTGCCATTATTGTTGTTTTTTTCCTGTCGGTCTTTCTTTCAAGAAGTATCTTCTGTTCTTCTAGCCACTCCAGGCTAGTCTGCTTGTCCTTTCCAGTAGAAATTTCCCACCTAAGAAGATTCTGGATGCTGTTCAGGTTTCCACCTATGGTCTTATGTAATGCAGAGGCTCCGCAGGAAGCCTTCTTCACTGGGCACGTTGTAGCCCCCATTTTAGGTATTTGGATATATATTTTAAGACAGCATTTAGTAATAACAATAACAGTTTTATTTTAAAATGTCAATATTTATAATTAACTGGAAATTAAACCTCTTACAGGAATATAAATATATGAAGATATTTTAGATATTGATGCAGAAACATGCAAGAGATTTCATAGTTTTTCTAAAGTCTTTAGTGCCATGGTTCTATGCTCAAACTGTGCTCCAAAGTATCCTGGGCCACATCTGGTGAGCTCACAGAGGTCCCTTCCCACCCACTGACACTAAGTTGATTTCAACTCCTAGTGATCCTATACAGGGTTTCCAAGACCCTAAATTTTTATGGGTCTATCTTTCTTCTGTGGAGTAGCTGGTGGGTTTGGATAGCAGCCCAATGCCTAACCCACAGCAATACCAGGGACCTGTCAGAGAGGCACAGTGAGGGATATTTTTACAACTGTTGGAGAATGCTTGAACTACTCAGTGTCAGTGCATAGTTTACCATTTCAACATTGTTGTTGTTGATAAGTGTAATGGAGTCAGTTCCCACACAAAACAATCCTGTATAGAGTTTCCAAAGAGCGGCTGGTGGGTCTGAACTGCTGACCTTGAGGTTAGCAGTTCAGTGCTTAAGGTGTTCAATCTGATTTTAAGGCTTAAGACACAGATATCTTTAGATGTCATTGTTAAGTTTATTGAGTCAATTCCAACTCATAGGGTTCTATGACTTATTTGTGCTTTGAACTGAGAAAGTTTAGGAACTTCCGTCAGAAAAGGGTTGTTGTTAAGTTCCTCTGAGTCTATTCTAACTCAAAGTGAAACTGTATGGGGCTTCCTAGGAGAGGAACACCTGGTGGGTTTGAACTCCAGATGTTGAGGCTAGCAGCTCAATGCTTAACAAAATAAGTGTTGACCACAAGCCTAGAACTCCCCTTTAGTTATAACTGGAATTGCCAGCAGGTGGTGCTACCAAGTTTGAGTTGGCTTGGGAAGAGATTCTATTCATTCCCCAAGATCTGAAACACCTCACATAAAGGGAGTGTTCATGAACCAAATGAAGTTTTATAAAATAGAAAAGGACCTTCTGGTCATTTAGTCTAGGAGTTTCTAAACTGTACTATTTGCTTTTTTTTTTCTCTCCAATTTTTATTGTGGTTTGAGTGAAGGTTTACGGAGCAAATAAATATCCCATTCAATAATTTGTACACATTGGTTGCAATCCCCACAATATACATTGTTGTTGTTAAGTGCCATCGAGTCAGTTCCAACTTATGTTGTTGTTAGGTGTACTGACTCATAGTGAATCTATGCATAATAGAACGAAGCACTGCCGGGTCCTGCGCCAACCTCATAATCATTGTTACGCCTGAGCCCACTGCTGCTGCCATTGTGCTAATCCCTTTCTTTTGGGGAAGGGGAGTCTTTCTCTGTTTCACTGACCCTCCACTTTACCTAGTGTGTTATCCTTCTCCAGGAACTGGTCCCTCCTGATAATATGTACAAAATATGAGACGAAGTCTGATCATCCTGGCTTCCATGACCATTCTGGTTGTACTTGCTCCAACATAGATTTGTTTGTCCTTCTGGTAGTCCAAGGTACTTTTTTTTCCCAAGGTACTTTTAATAGTGTTCTCCAACACCATCTCTCAAATGCATCAATTCTTCTACAATCTTCCTTAGTCATTGCCCAACTTTTGCATGCATATGAGGTAATTGAAAATACCATGACTTTAGTCCTCAAACTGACATCTTTATTCTTAAGCACTTTATATGGATGTTGTTTATTGGTCCAGTGATGAGGTTTTTGTTTTCTTGACATTGAGATGCAATCCATACTGAAGGCACTGATCTTTACACTGTTTTCCATAGCTTGTCATGATCCACACAATCGAAAGCCTTTGCATAGTCTTTGATCTTCATCAATATTTTATCTTCACTTTCAGTAAGCAAGGCTGTATTATCTGTATATCTAAAGTTGTTAATGAGTTATCCTCCAATCCTGATGCCATGTTTTTCTTCATATACTCTAGCTTCTCAGATTATTTACTCAGCATACATATTGAATAAGTATGGTGAAAGAGTACAACGCTGGCACACACCTTTCCTAATTTTAAATCATTCAGTGTTCACTTGTTCTATTAGAAAACTGCCTCTTAGTCCATGTACAGGTTCCTCAAGAGCACAATCAAATGTTCCAGAATACTCATTCTTTGTACTGCTGACCATAGCTTGTCATGATCCACACAATCGAAAGCCTTTGCATAGTCAGTAAAGCACAGGTAAACATCATTCTAGTATTCTCTGCTTTCAGCCAAGATCCATCTGACATCAGCAATAATATTCCTTGTTCCACGTCCTCTTCTGAATCTAACGTAAACATCTGGATGTTCTCTGTCACTGTATGGTTAAGGCTGTTTTTGTATTATCTGTAGTAAAACTACTCACATGGGATATCAATGATATAGTCCAATGATTTCCACATTCTCCGATTGACAGGCAAGTAGTAGTCTGACTCATAGCAACCTGAAAAGGGTTTTGGAGGAGTGGCTGGTGAGTTTGAACCACTGACTTTGCAGTTCAAACCAGTCATGTGGACAAGTCATGTGGTCCAGTGCTTTCTCCTACAAAAAGTATTGCTATAAAATCATAAAAATATTAAGTAAAAATATCAAAATGTGAAGGGATTATCTACTTCGGTCTATACACTTATTTATTTTTTTTTTTTTGAAGGCAGATTTATAAATTTATTTGATCATAAACTTAGTTTTCATCTACTCTGACTGTAGGTTTTTGAAAGTGGTGACCGGCACATAGGTCACCAGTCTATAGAGCTTGTTTGGTTGTTTGGTGAATCTTCATCCTCATTACGTTTTCTGGACAACCGCACCTGGATACGGTACAGGACGTTCCTTATTCCTTTGGCCCACGCAGTTTTGTTGAGCTTGGTGTCAATGCGCACGTCTGGTGTTCCCATCTCCTTCATGGTAAATTTCTGAATCTCCTTTAGTGTTTGAGGGGCACGCTTCTTGCCGTCTACTCCGTGGATGTACTTGGAATGTTGTTGGTGTACTCTCTGGTCACCACTTCATTGATAACAGAACAGCCCTTCTTCTTCTTGCCACCCTTCTTTGTGGAAGTCATAGTGATGGGACCAGGTTGGAGGTCTATATACTTCTGAAGGTGGTGTTTCTATCTCTCTAACTGATGCCTGAAGAATTCTGTGCTCTTCAACTCACACCAGATCAAAATGGCAGTTTGGGCCTCCTCTAAGGACTCAGATCATGTTCCTTTTAAATGGTCTTTGAGTTTTGGATACAAAAAGATGTCTGAAGGGGCAGAGATGTAGGGTATGGAGTAAGGTTTCCCAAAAATATTCTCAGAGGACAGCACTTGCTACCCTCAAAGAATGAACAAGTGCATTGTGATGGAAAAAACCCTCAGTGTAACTTTCCTGGCTTTTTTCTCATCAATGCAGTTTTGGACTATCTTAAATCTTCTTCATAATAAGGCACCGTGATTTTCACATGTCCTTTGAGAAAATCTATCAAGATTACCCTTTTGGAATTCCAAAAAGTAGTCACCATGACTTTCTGACCTTTCTGCCTTGAGTTTAACTGGCTAAGCTTATCCCTTACCACCACTCCTCTGTGTGTTTGTCATACTGTGGTGGTTTGTGTGTGGCTGTGATGCTAGAAGCTATGTCACTGGTATTTAAATAACAGCAGGATCACCCATGGTGGACAGGTTTCAGTGGGGCTTCTACACTAAGACAGACTGGAAAGAAGGAGAAGGTTAACCCTTCTGGAAGGTTAGTCATTGAAACCTCATGAACAGAAGCAGAACATTGTCTGACGTAATGCCAAAAGATGAGTCCCGCAGGTCAGAAGGCACCCAAAATATAACTGAGGAAGAGGTGCCTCCTCAAAGTAGAGTTGACTTTAATGATGTGGATGGAGCAAAGATTTTGGGACCTTCATTTGCTGATGGGGTACAACTCAAAATGTGAAGAAACAGCTACAGATATCCATTAATATTAGAATGTGAAAAGGAAAGGATGAATTTAGGAAACTGGAAGTCATTAAGATTGATATCATAGGCATTAAGGTGAAATGAACTAGCATCGGCCATTTTAAATCTGACAATCATATGGTTTGCTACACCAGGAATGACAAACTGAAGAGGAATAGTATCGTATTCATCTACAAAATGAGCACTTCAAGATCTATGACAGGATAATATTCATAGGATCTCTGGTAGCATAGTGGCTATGAGTTGGCTGTTAACCTCAAGGTCAGCAGTTTAAAACTACCAGCCACTCCACAGGAGAAATATGAGGTTTTCTGCTTCTGTAAAGATTTTCAGCCTCGGAAACGCTACTAGGCATGACCACTATGAGTCAGAACCGACTCCACCACAAAGAAGACCAGTTATTATGACTGTTATTCAAATTGACACACCAACCATTAAAGCCAATGGTGAAGAAATTGAAAAATTCTACCAACTTCTTCAGTCTTATTTGATCAAGCAGGCAATCAAGATGCACTGATACTTACTGGTGACTGGAATGTGAAAATTGTAAACAAAGAGGAAGGGTTGGAAGTTAGAAAATATAACCTTGGTAACAAATGATGCTGGAAATCACATGATAGACTTTTATAAGACCAACAATTTATTCACTGTAAATACTTTTTTTTCAACAATAGAAACAGTGATTATACACACGGCCCTAACCTGATAGAACACACAGTAACCAAATACACTACATTAGTAGAAAGAGAAATAGAGAAGCTCAAGATCATCAGTCAAAACAAGGCCAGGGCTTGCAGCAAGATCGCAGAGTAGGCAGACATGTTTATACATATCTTCTACAACAAAGATATGGGAGACCAAGTGAAACAGACACAGAGTACCATCTTGGAACCCTGATCTTCAGAGGAAAGGCTAGAGAAGGGGATTGACTATCTACTGATATTCAAGAAGAGCTGAGCAGGGATGGTGAAGGAAGGAGACTAGTGAATAGTTGCTGACCATTTGTGGCGCAGCCATCTTGAACTTTTGTGAGCAGTTTTAGAGAGTCAGGTGAGATTCACACAGGTGACCAAAAGGTACAACTTCTTATTTCTCACACTCCCCTGGATAATAGAAGTGAGACTGGCTCCCACCATCATGTAGCCCCAGTGGAGACCCTGCTCTCCAGGAATTCAGAGCTGCATGATTTGAACTAGTGTAAGGCAGCACCACATTGGATTCAGACGGGCTCTACTCTAGATTTACAGAACCCACAGTGCCTCCAGGTCAGAATTAGACCAGCAGGAACCTTCATAATCAGCTACCCAGTCCTAGCTGCCCTCTGGTTCTGACAGACACTGAAACTAGCAACCTGAAGGGCCTCCATGAACTACTTCTGATGTGGGTCCAACAATTTCATTGGTTTTTTACTTTTCCTTTTGTTGTTTGTTTTTGTTTGTTTGTTCTTTCTTCTTGTTCTTCTTTCTTTTTCCCTTCCTTTGATTTTTATCCTATCTCCACTTCTGTTTTTTCTTCTGCTTCTCATTTCTACCTTCTTCTCTACCTTATTTCTCTTGATTTTTCCTTACTACTCAATAGTCTCTTTCTCTGTTCATTTTTCCTCTTTCTATTTTTCAGCAACCTTTCTCTGCCTTTTATTTTCTCTCTTGTATAGCTCTATTTTCCAGTAACTCTTTTCTCTTTTTAATTATCATCTTCTTTTTTTCTTGTTCTTGCCCATTTCTGTTTCTTCTATCTACTTTATTATACTTTGTTTTTCCTGTTGTTTCCTTGTTCTGTTTTTTTCCTGTGTATGTTTTCTGCTCTTGCCCCACCTGTCCATACAGCTTAGTCACAATCGTACTTTTTGCAACTCAACCCAATGGACAAAAGCCAATACCAGCTCCTATATTTCCTGATGAATGACAAACATCAGCTAACACCAGCTAAACCAACCCTAAACTTAATAGCACAAATGGCAAATGGAAAATGGTGCTGTTCTCTAATCACACCCACCAAAAGATAGTTGGTCAGAGTTTAAAAATACACCAACATGGTAGAAGAACAAGATAGATAGGGGAACACTGAGACAGGTTTGCATGGCCTAGTGGGACAGAGATAAATAGTGATGCATACTCAACCTTGGAACAACAAGGCTCTGGGATACAGGGATCTAGGTATAGCTTGAAGAGAGTAAATAATACTAAAATCCTTAATTGCCTTATGAATATTAGTTTCCCTTGCCTACTATTGTAAAACAGACACTTGAGTAGGATAGAAAGGAATGTTGGGAAGCATGATTAGAGAAAACTTGTAAGCCCGTCTTCAGCCTATAACTGATTGGAATACCTTAAAGGGGTTCTACAACTTGCCCAGTGAAATAGGCCTTGTGCAAAGCCTTTACAGAGTATAGGACCTTAGGTGGAATCCTGAGTCCCATCCACAACCTTATGAGGTAAGACATTCCCACTAGAAAGGACAAGCAGACTGGAACAGCTACAGTGACAGAAGATACATCTTCATTATGAACCTTACCTATACTCAGAGCGGTAGTTACTCTAAATACCAACAGAGAGAGAAAGAGTCTTCAAATCAAGCATCAATGCTATCCACTCTGTGCACAGGGTAGATAGGGACGGGCAACTTATACATTGGCTATCTAAAATGAGGGGGTAATAAAGGCATGAAGTGACTGGCTTACAAGGTTTCAAGAGGGAGCTTAGCTAAGAGTGTGGGGGGAAAGAAAGAGTCCCCACTGAATAGTTTAATCATCTTGTCTAGATGGGTCTGGTGAAAGGAGATGGGGATAAGATTCGTAAGATTCAATAGTGAATAACTGTTATCATGACTAATCGCGACTGTCACAATTGTAAAGGTAAAAGTTTTGTAACAAAAAAAAGGGGAGTGGTTAATCTTACAGTCCAGAAACAGAGGACCCTAGGACCATCAAGAGAGGAACACACAAATAGAATGCGGGACCTTATCCAGAGAAGCAGTAGCGCCAGAGATGGAGGCAGAGATGGGGTCATGGAGAGGGGGAGCGGCTGAGGACTCTAGATTCATCAACTAAGAAGAGAAGGACTAAGAGCTGGTGGCCAGGAACAGACTTGCAAAATGTGCCCTTTGGAGATGTAATTTATTATATATGCCTGAGTGGGTTTTTTTGTTTGTGTGTTTTTTAAAAAAAGCTAAAGTGGATAATCAATGTAATGAAACAAGTTATATGAATTGTTGAATGTGAAACTGATGATGTGCCCTGTAAATGTTCAATCCACAATAAAAACCTTTATTTGAAAAAAAAACAAAACACCAACATACAATCATCAATTAAATACAACAAATAAGACCCCACGATGATAGATGATTTAAACTCATACAAAGAAAGAAGAGAGAGTGGCTCAAACAAATGACCAAGATGCAGAGCCAGAAAACATTTCTGAGGAAGACAAATAATACAACTATCTGAGAAATAATTCAAAAGAATGATATTTAGGTACCTTTAACAGATTTACAAAAAGGTAGAGGAAAGCAATGAGAACACAGAAAAATCTTTAGAATAATTTAGGGAAACAATGAAAGAGCAAACAGTCAAAATAAATGTAAATTTGGAAGCAATATAAATCCAAAAGATTAATATGAAGATCTCAGAAATGGACAATACACTGAAAGAGCAAAGGTATAGATTTGAATCCGTGGAAGTCCTTGAAGATAAATCTTTCAATACTACTAAGCTAGAAGAACAATTTTTTAACAATCAGAAGAAAGCCTGAGGTTTATGTGGGACATCAAGAAGAGGAATAACTTACAGGTGATTGGAATTCCCAAACAGGAAGAAACAATAAAGAGCACAGGGAAAACTGCCAAAGAGTTGCTGGAAGAAAACTTCCCTAACATCATGAAAGATAACATAATCATCTATAAGCTGAACTAACTTCAAGCAGAATAGATTCCAAAAGAAAACACAAAGACATATAAATAAATTTTCCAAAACCAAAGACATGGAAAGAAGCCTGAGAGCAGCTAAGAAAAAATGAAAAGTTACCTACTGAAGAGATCAATAAGCCTAAGCTCTGATTTCTCAGCAGAAACAATGCAGGAAAGAAGGCAATGGAATGACATATACAAAACTGAAAGAAAAAAAAATTAGCAACCAAGAATCATAATCAGAAAAATTGTCCCTCAAATACTATGGTGAAATTAGGACATAGCTGCATAAACAGAATTTAAAAGAATTTGTAATAACCCATGCAAACATTACAAAAATACTACAGGGTGTTCTTTAGACTGAGAGCCAGCAACAACCTGAGATTATCATATATGATAAAACCACCTAGAATTCAATCCAGATATACAAGTATTCAAAGTAAAACAAAACTAAAAGACTGAAAATTGAGAACCAGAAATATTGGTTTATAATGAAGTCAACTACAACTCAAAAAGAAGGAATACCCAGGAAACATCAAGGCAAGTGGTCGGGTCCCCTCAGTGCAAACCCCCTTCCAAGACTAAGACTCTGATTGGTGACCACATTCGTCACCGATAAGGGGAAGTGAGGGAAAAAAAGCAATGAAGTGGCGAGCTAAGCCCTACAATGT